>NC_051219.1:42692584-42957584 GCF_015220715.1 Pygocentrus nattereri
CACGGCTTGAAAGATGTTAACAGCACCCCGCCATACACACAGCCCATCGCAGTAAAAAAAAAGAGAAAAAAGGGGGGGATAAAAGAAAAAAAGACACCACAGTGGGAGGAACGGCGCTCCCGAGCAATCACGTTTCAGACTGTCGCTCTGCGCAAGACAAACGACGCAGTGTTGAGTAAATCGCTATTAAGCAAGATTACAATGAGCCAGACGCAATAGGCGTGGAGGTTCTCCTGCAATGTGAGCGCATGATCTCGGAATATTCTGATTCCAGCATCTGCAGAGAGAGAGAGTGAGCGAGAGAGAGAGAGAGAGAGAGGGGAGACAGAGAATAAATAAATAAATAAATAAATCATCTAAATTGCTATTGATTTCCTTAAAGAGTGTTACCTTTAGATTAAAAGGTTAAGAAATAAAACTGCTCTGGGGTGATTAAATCATTCCAAAGCAAAATCAGAGATTCGGAAAATAGAGACACCGATAATCACAGATGAAGCCTCGCAGGACAAAATGATGCCTAATTATGTTACAGGAGAAGGAAAAACCCTCTTAACTTGTGATGTAAGTTATTGCTAAGGGATATTATTCTAGGGCATTTCGAAGCATTTCTATCATGATAGTTTCACACAGTGTAAGATGCACCTCCTGTGTTTAAATGTTGAAGAAAAGTTCGTACAATCATGTTAGGCTTGCCTCTTAGACGCTTAATGTCTTTGATAAAAGACGCGGTGCAAAGAAAGTGTGCATGAAACAAAACGATGCAAACCGAGCATTCTCCGTCTGTCTTTTTTCACTCCCCTCTTTTCTTTCCCAAAAGTCTATTTTTGGGCCTCTTTTCTTGATGTAAAGAAGAGCCACACGGGAGCACATAAAGGCTTCTGTTACTGTAGCGCTTTTCCTGGATCAGCCGATCAGGGGCTGAAAGAGTGCTGAGTAAGGGCCGGGGCCAGCGCTCACGTCCGAATGCAGGGGGGGGAGAGGGGAGGAGTGGAGCCAGCACTGCAAACGCACTGCAGCATGCTTGAAACCTCTACCCCAAGCGCTCTCAATCCCAGCACGGGCCGTCCCGCAACTCCAGCGTCAGGCTTTGGAGTGGGGGCTTAGGCCTTGTTGGCCTGGGGGACTGCTGGTAACATCTACATCTATGACTTCCACATAAAAATCCACTCATATAGCCCTGCAACTTCTGAGCTTCTCTAAAGCTCTGACACTGCAATTCCATGACGTCACTTAAACCTGGTGGCGCTCTGAATAGGAAAAAGTCAAATGAATTGTCCTAAACCTCGTAATTTCCACTACACCACGCTCCAACCCCAAGCCATCAGTTGAGTAAGGGTTGGGGTCAGAACTCACTTGTATCAAGAACTCATTCTCCCTTTGTTTGAAGTTGGAAAAATCCACTTGGACGTCTCTCCAACTCTTAACTCCCACTCAGAAAGCAGGGCCCTGTCAAAGTCTCCAACTTCTCCGAGCTGCAGTTCCATGATATTAGTTTTACATGGTGGTGCGAACTAATAACAAGACGTAGAGCCACGTTTTAAGCGATTTAAAGCAAGTTTGAGTTACTGTTTGTGTATGATGTGCATTACGATCTCCAAATGGGGCAGTCGTGGGCTGGAGGTCAGGGAGCAGGCCCTGTGACCGGAAGGTTGCCAGTTCAATCCCCAACACCAACAATCCATGACTGAGGTGTCCTAACCCCCAATTGCTCCCCGGGCGCCGTGGACAGGGCTGCCCACCGCTCCGGGCAAGTGTGCTCACTGCCCCCTAGTCTGTGTGTAGTCACTAGTGTGTATGTGGTGTTTCACTTCATGGATGGGTTAAATGCGGAGGTGGAATTTCCCCGGTTGTGGGGTTAAAAAAAGTATCTCTTAAATGTGCGAGAATACTTCGATAATTTGAAGGTGTTTCTGTGCACAGCTCACATAAAAGGAAGCACTAAGTTCGACGAAATGCGCACGTGGAGTTTTTGTGAGGCGAGAAGTAGAAAGAGTTCCCGGTTGTCATGAATCTAGCATAATTCCAGGGTTTTACTACTTCCGAAGGAATCGAAACCATAAGAAAGAATCGGGAGTGAATAAATAAGAGGAGAGCTGATAGCAGGCACTTATTAAAGTTTACGAGCAGGCCAGAAGTCAGCGTGATAAATAGCGGGGAGTGAATTAGCCCAATTAGCCGGGGTGACTGATTGAAGCAGGGTTTTGTGTTGTTGGGGTTCGTGCTAGCAGACTCCCGACAGGGGTCAGGCCTGCTAAACTGCCATTAGCTCAGACAGCAGGCTTCACAGTGCAGTGGAGATGGAGCTTCTCCTGGATAACGGATGTTTATTCTTCTCTACGGTGCAGTGTTGGAAGTTGCATGCTGTGCCATCACTTGGAATGGGTCTAAGTCCTTGAGTCCTCTATTATCGAATGAGGAGGTACAGAAATCGATCATCCTTGTTATAAGAAATCTGCATAATTCCGTTTTTCTTTCAGTTTTTATTCAGTTTTTTCCACCCTTTACACCGTGTGAAGGTTTTAAGTCGAATGGATCTGTTTGACATGAACAGATGTCACGTTAACCACGTATTGTTCAACAACTGCTACAAATTAGTCAGTAACAACTATGAAACTAATAGATATGTAGTTATTAGAGGAAGGAAGGAAGGTGTACTCTTAGGCCCAGTCCCATTTCACCCCTCGCCCCTACCACTTAGCCCGCACCCCTGAGTGAAGTGTGGAGACTCACTCCAAACGGAGTGATATGAGAAAAACAGAAAAACTGGCAAGACGGCTGGACGAGCAGCCAAAGAAACCCACAGATGTGAACATTTTCTTTGTTAAAGATCACAGCAACCACTGTGTTATCTTAGATTAATGCCATTTTAATGTGTTCTTATACAAGGATGTATGTCCTTCTCCGTTCCACCTTAAACGCTGCAGCGGTTACATTCTGGTGCCTCAGGCATTAGAACTGCTGCTCCATTTAAGGTGGAAGCTTTTCCTAGTACTAGCACTAGTAGCTGTTAATGAAGTGATGCTCTTTTTATTTGGGCGTCTCACTTTGTAGGGGAAGATTTCAACCACTGCCCCTTGTAGCTCAGTGTCGAGAGGCAAGCTGCCACTCAAAAACAAGGGGTAAGGGTAAAAATAAGAAATGGAATTGGGCTAAAGAGGGTCTTTGCCACAGAAGAACCACTTTATTCCCCAGAGAGTCTTTTCAATTAAGTTGTTTCAATTGTGGTCCTAGGACTCCACAGATGGACCACAATTGTCTGGGGGGGGGTTCATGACTCTTTGAGCAGCACTACTTTAAAGAACCATCCACTTAAAGTTTCTTTATCAAGCAATAAGCAGTTCCTATATGGCATCACTCTAAAGAGTTAGCACTCTTGTTTTGAACCTTCACTCCTAAGGCTGCATGGCTACAGTTAGGCTTTGTGCTATGAAGGTACCAATTTGGAGATATGATTCTTATGACAGCCATGAACGGATGGATCTTCACCTTGTGAATGAGCCCCTTCATTCTGTGCTGCCGCAGCTCTGAACACGTTTTAAATGTCCATCAGCGCTGAGTAGCCCAGCGTGGTCACTTCCATAGCACTGTCATGGTGATGGAGGCGCAGTGATAGAAGCCAGAGGCTAAAAGAGGTGATGGGACGTGGCTGACATGGTTGAGCAGGTGTCGCTCTTTAACCATGCCCCTGAGAGTGTGTATTGTAGGGGGGCCAGCGGGGGGTGTCAGTCACAAGCTTCTCCCAAGGCACACTGAGAGCAGAGTTGTCCAGATAAGGGGAGAGAGAGAGAGAGAGAGAGAGAGAGAGAGAGAGAGGAACAGGGTGGAAAGGGGAGAGAATGGAAAGTAGCAAAGGATAGAGACCCCAAGTAGAGGACGTGTGAAAACTGGAAAAAAAGCTTTTAATAAGAGCAGAAGAAAGAGTGAAATACTGAGTGTAGGTAGAAGAGCAATGCTTTTACAGACTAATGACGTCAGTGAATGTTTCAGAGCTTCATCATGTAGTCATTCACAGGAAGCCATTCTCAGTTGTCTGCTCCCATTTACCACCTGTACATGCAAGCCAAGGACACACACACACACACACACACACGCACAGACTTTTAGGGCTTCAGCTGTCCCGAAACCTGACTGACGAGATATGGAACGGAATGCGACAGAGGGACGCACCGGCTGAGAATAGAGCAGGGCACGCTGTCTCTCTAATACCAGACAGAGGAGACCAAATACACACCAGGCACATGCTAAATTTACACTCAAATGCACACACACACACACACACACGCACACACACACACACACACACACACACACACAAACAAACACGAAATCGCAATTACTAAATGCAAACCGGGTCTGGTTAACTCAGCTTTTCAAATCGACACATTCATTTATAATACAGAGACCGGTTTTCAGTCTAAATTGCCTTCAAGTACAAGTTATTTCTTTGTCAGGAGATTTTTTTATATATAATTCACTTCCAAAAGCAGCAAAAAGGGGCAAATAAGTGAAAGTTTCCAAAACTAGAGGTCAAAATTGAATAAAATGGGACTCCAACACCTGGTAGACCAACAAAGCTGCCACCATCAGAAACAGGATTTAAAGCTTTTATCTTCGGGAAAAGTCAAGCTCCGCTTTTGCTTTAGACCTGAAAAAATCTGCAAATGTTTCAACACTATGGGTCTGAACGGAATGTTTAGCAGTCAAGAAGCAAGAGGCAAAAATAGAAGAAAGGAAATAGACAAAAAAGAGGAAAATGTGTGAATCAACAAAGAAGCTGCTGGTACTCTGGCCACCCCAGAGCCCAGACCTCAACATCACTGAACGTGTTTCCGCGATTGTGAGATGCAGACATTTTAACCAACTTCTGAGACTGAACTTTGGAAGTTTGGAAAAATATCCCTGCAGATTTCTTTGAAAAACGGACAGCAAACTTTAATGTCCAATTTTGGTTCCTGTCCTGGCACAGTACTGTACATTTATTCATTTCATAGACACTCTTATCCAGCGGCCTCACCTAAAATCTTAACAGTTGGAGTCACACTGATGCCCAGAGACTGAAAAAAACAAAAAACAAAACCCACAATGGACGATGTGTGCGCTCAAACAAAGTGCACCACATTCTGTTGCTAGAAGCTTTTCTGCATCTTAGCTACAGTGCATTTCAGCCTCTGCTAAAACAAGTATTATAGAAACATTTTGATTTATCGACTTATGCAACCTAATGCTGATGTTGACTCCGCTTCCCACATAGTCAGTGCTTCCACACAGTTGCTTTAATGCGGCTGTTGAGGAGCAGGGTGTGATTCAACGCTCCACTCTGCAGTGCTTGGCCCCCTACATCGCACCACACCAGCACTCACTAACGCACAAGTTCATGTGTGCATCTTGTCTTGTACGCCAATGGCTGATTGCTAATTGACAAATACAGATGGCTTAGCACATTAATAGTCACATGCTGATGGATTTATAAATGTCACAGTCACATAGATCTACAGAGAAAGACGTGAAGATAGAAAGTATCTAGCAGCAGAACAATTATTTAGTGCTGTAATTCATTCAGGTTCAATTCAATTAAGGCCCTGCACTCATGTCTGCTTTCCTCTAGCTCAGGAGTGCCCAAACGTTTTGTTTTGGGGACCAAAGTGCAATGTATACGTTGGGCCCGGGGCCAAAAAGCATCTAACTCCACTCCCTGTTTTTCCACGCTTAGTCATTACTGCTTCACTAATCTATTTTATACTCATCCAGCAATCCAGCTCTCTTCACCATGAAGCATTTTGCTGTCTCACACACACACACACACACACACACACACACACACACACACACACACACACACACACACACACACACACACACATCTTCCAAGCCCCTTCTCCTTCTGGGTCACGGGGGGTGCTGGAGCCTATCTCAGCTGTCATAGGGAAGAAGGCAGGATTCACCCTGGACAGTTTGCCATCAGAACCAAACCTTGTATTTCCAAAATAGTAGCTTTACAGGAGAAGGAAAAAAACCTACTTTACTTTTAATGTAAGTCAATGGAACCAGACACTTTGTCCAAGTCATTTTGGGTCGTTCCATTTGGTTCAATGATCATGAAATTTCCACACAATGTAAAGTTCAACAGAGATCAAAAAGACAACAGGGGCAACAGAGATTTGGCCAAAAACTAAAAAAACGACTTTTTTTTTTCACAGTATTTGAAAATGTCAGCTGACCTTATGTCACCATTATGTCATAATTTTGTTGGGAATGGACCAATAGAAGTACTCCAAACTTACCTTGAATAGAATAGTTTTAATATTAACTTCAAATAAAAGTTGAGTGCATTTGTGTAGTTACCTTTTTGGAAGTTTCTGCCTTTTCTTGACAATAAAATAGTAATAATAATAATAAAAAAACTTGCACTGACACAAAGCTATCAATGCAGAATGTAATTAACTATAACTCACTATGTAACCAAATGTGTACTTATGCAATTACATTGAATCACGTGGTAAAATAACTCGCCGCATGCAGTCACACTCTAAATTTGAAGCATCGGTCATGGAGGAACAACCTAGTGTGTTTTGGGGACGCCGGGCAGACGGCTGTGTACGCACACACACTTGTGGAGGAATCGGGGTTAGCTGTTTGGAGGTGTCAGCGTTGTCCGCGAGCATACGTTCATTCCGTCCCCGTCGCCGTGTTTATTTTTACCAGCAGCGGCGAGCCGGGCGGCCGTAGCGGGAGGAGATCAGCAATGAGGTCACAGCCACTTAGGAATCTTAAAGAGTGCTGGACACCGCAGGGTTGTGTGTGTGTTTCAGTTTAGAGAATTTAAGATGCATCACTTTCCTTTGTGGCACCTCTGTATATATAAAATCCGTGTATTTCCAAAATGTTAACTTTACAGGAGAAGGAAAAAACATCCTTTACTTTTAATGCAAGTCAATGGAACCAGACGTCTTACACACAATGTAAAGCGCAACAGGTCTTTTCAAATTATGTCCAAAACTGAAAAACGTCAAAAAAGGAGACCAAATCAATCAATCAATCAACCTTTATTTTGACTCGGAAGTACATTGAGGGCAACCCTCATTTTCAATGTAGCCGAGCATTTCCAAAAACAGGGATTGACATGACAAAGAAAATAATACATTTAATCATTTTAAATTAAAAGAACATTTAAAATAACGGTGAATAAAAGATAAAAGTAGATAAAAATAGAACTTGAGATTTAAATGGTAAGAAATTGAGATCAAAAATAGATAAGAAATTAGTAAGGTAATAGTACAATATCACAAATTTTAAAAAGTAATGATAAAAAAACGTAAAAAAAATAAAATGAGAGGAAATAAATAAATAAATAAAAAGAGATAAAGAACTAAGGAGAACTAGCACAAAAATAAAAGTTACGAATAAATATGATTAAGTAAAACAGGTGCAGGCTGTCTGTAGGTGGTTTGATATTAAAAGTTTAAAATGACACCAGTGAGCCGAGTTTTAGTGTTTCCTGTAGTGAATTCCAGCTGGTGCTGTGACTAAAAGCAGATTTTCCCAGTTCAGTAAAAACTCTCGGTACCTGGCAGCTGATCCAGTTACTAGATCCAATTACTACATTATATATGTATGACTTAAGGTATAGCAAATAGCAAATTAACACATGTAGAGAATAAACACTTTTGGGATCGTGTCACAAACTGCTATTTTAAACAAGAAAACAGGTGAATAGGAAGACAAATTGCTTATTAGTCATGTCTTATCGTTTCTATGACTTGAGAAATCTCAGTAATAAGTCTTTCCTGATCCATAATGCGCTCTGAATGAGTTCACATGCTCACCCAGAAAAAAAAAACAATTCACCGCACATTCAGCAATAAGGGAAGCTTTGCGCATTAATGATTGACATTAGATTTAAATGAACAACTCTCCCGTCTGAGCAGGTTCATGTGGTTAAGAACTCTTTAAGGTTCTTCACACACACGAACCTTCGTTAGGGAACAAGTTGTTCCTCTGTAGTGTTTCCGAATCTTGTTCCATGAGCTTCCCTGCATATTTTAGTGCTTTCCCTGCTTTAACCCATCCTCTTCAACTCAGCAGTGCTGATGAGTTACCCTTTTAACCTTTATTTTTTATTATTATCCATTTTTTACCTTTTTATTTTTGGTATAGGCGTAGCTGACTTTCAACGAGAAAAGAAAAAAGTTTTCAAAAGTTTACAAAACAAATTCATCCATTTATTGTCAATTTATTCAAATGTGCCGGGCAAGTGGTGTTTTTACACAGTCTTCAACAAATAAACTTTTAAAATAAATGAGGATGAAGACGGTTTCCATAGGTCAGCGACTAATTTCAGGGCTGTTTTCTGAACTGTGGGCTATTTAACACCTTAAAATCCCAGGTTTATTATAAGCTAAGGCTTAATATCCACCAACTACAGGGCCTTAAATGCAAAGTGGTTGAGCTATTCTTAGGTAATAGAAGTGTGTAATAAAACTTTGGGTCATGTAGCCTCTTATGCTCCTCGGAACCACCGGTGGTTCCTAAACGCACTTGGTCATGTTCTTCATAACGTTCATATTCCATGAGCTCCATTCAGAAGCTGGGCGTCGTGTGAGGCTGTAGCTCTTCTCTCCAGTCTAATAGACGGTGATGTCATTTTAAACCCTTATAATAAAAGAAGCTAAACTTTGTTTTTCCCCAAATCTGGGCTCTAAACTATAAACAGACGGCGTCTCTTCAGTGATCTGCTCTGGAAACATCACTTTTAGAGAATAACACAAAGAGCGTCGGAGATTTTTGGACTTTAGCAGTAAATTGTAAGCATGTAGTGATATGTGGAGATCATAAAACACACGTTCTGTTCATTTGAGGGGAGATTTTACAAAATAAATAAATAGAAATGCGATTCATTTGATGGAGTTACTGAATAATTTGCCTTGCGATTTTGTCATATAACTTCAGATGGACAAACCAAAATATACCCTGGGGAAAAAAAGGGGAAAAGAGGTGAAACAACTCTTAAATGTTCACTTTTCCTGCCGGGAACAAGGGAAATAAGCAGAAAGGCTGATAACATAAGGGTTATAAGGGTCTTCAATTCAAGTAGCGAATGCCGACACCCACCCTCAACTGCAGCAAACCACACGTTCTGTGCTTACATTTACGGCGTTTGGCTGACACTCTTATCCAGAGCGACTTACAGTTTGATCATTTTACACAAGTAGGCCAAGGTGGTGTTAGGAGTCTTGCCCAAGGACTCTTATTGGTATAGTGTAGGGTGTTTACCCAGGTGGGGGATTGAACCCCAGTCTACAGCGTAGAAGGCAGAGGTGTTACCCACTACACTAACCAACCACTTATTCTGCATGCCTCCACATACACATGCACACACATACACCCTCTTCAGCCAACCCAGGAAAAACAGCGACCGAGTTCCGACCGAGACGGCAAAGTGATCAGCTAATGCTAATTTAAAAGCGATTTGAGTGGGGGCCCTCAAGGGTAAAATGAGCTCAGCGCACTGCTAGAGGCTCGCTTGTAAAAGTAAAGAAAAGGGTGAGAGAAAAAAAAAAGACAAAGGGGGATAAAAAAACTAAAAAAGACAGAGATAAAAAAGACAAGAGGCAGGAGAGGAAAGGAGGCAGGGAGGGAGGAGAGTGAGCGAGGTCGGGGGGGGGGAGTTAATTCTGCTAGTGTTGTTTCCTCTGGCTTCATTAGCAGTATTGACAGGCCTGTGATAAATTCATTGTTTTCTCAATTTTGTCTGCAGCCATCGTTTCTAGGCCTTTCTGCTGCCGGGAAATGCTAAAGAAATGAGGAGGCTCACAAGATGTTCTCAGCGGCCTGCTGAGTGCGCACATACGCTCACTTAACGGCCTGCTCGGGTTCGCTCGCTCTCAGAGCTGCTGAGGGCGGTGCAGAGGGAAATTTTAGAGGTGATCAAAGAAGGCATGGGATGCAGTAGAAGTTGTGGAATAAGGAGTCGTTTTTAACGCGATTGTTTTCGTTCTGATCTCCTATCCCCCCAATAATTTATCGTTATGATAAATTACGACTCTGGCTGAAAAGAAAGTAGGGCTTTATACTTATGTTTTAAGGCGACGGCACTTGTGCCGCACAAAAAGTATCAGGTACGTTTTATTATCTAATAACAGCCGAGGGCCATTAGAAGATTTTTGTCTGAGATGAGTCACTGAGGCTGCCTCTTCAGATGAGCTATTGAGCTAATAGGTTTAACAAGTGTGACGGTACAGCTGCGCTGTCTCTGCCTTGTCAATCATATCTTTAACGTCACGCTCGTGTTCAGGCATCCATACTCGGAAATATGAGCACCACAGTCACATTTCACAGAAATTTTCTCTTTATTCAGAAAACAAAACGGAACAAATATCTGCTGTCGGAAGAAATCTTATATCTCCATTTTTTTGCCATTTTTCAGGTTTTGATATATTTTGAAAATGCCTGTTGCTCTTTACATCATGTGTAAATTTCATAGTGAATGGGCTACAAGAAGTGACCCAAAATGAGCTATAAAGACATCTGGTTCCATTGACTTACATTAAGAGTAAACTAGCTTTTCTCCTTCTCCTGTAAAGTTACCATGTTGGAGATTATTCATTATTGGTTTCAAAATTCAAATACTGGCATCTCAATCAGTTGAATACTTGAGTGCATGTGCACATCTTGTTCACACTGGCCCTTATTCATAAGCTACGTATGGTCACATCTCATCATAAAATGAGTGCACACAAATTTCCCTGACAGTTTTGTTATTCGTTCATTTCACTGTTGCCGAATCTTTATGATCTAAAGCAGCTCTGGTGCAAATTAGAGCGAAATGCTAAAGTTCATTAACCAAAACTATCATCAATATCAATCAGTGGCAATATAGTACAAAGTACTTTTCTTCATGAACACTGATATAAATAAACAAAATAAAATCACATTCAATGTAAAGACATATTACACTGGGCTTTTTTTTATAATACAGACATTAATCAAAAACATGAAGCCAGTTCTGAAGCATCTCATGTACGGCAATAATACAGTCTTTTAATTTTATTTTAGGAAAACAATCACACTACACGATCGCATCATTCAACCATTCTGTTCCAAGCCAGGTCAATAGTGGGAGAACAGCCACTGGCTCCAGCACTGCTAGAAGCTGACTTTTTATTGGCTCCTTACAGAAGCATCTCCATGAATTAGACCGTGCTTCATGTATATGATATGTAAATGATGTATAGGTAGGTGGGGCTTACTTTTGTGCAATAAAGCTGATTCATCGTTTTGCACTCAAATCTTTGCTCTTAGGTCATTAAAGGGGCACTTTTAAAGTAAGCTTTTCATTGTATATAAGGAAACCTGTTTCCTCTGTACATATGACAATAAACACTTTGAACTTGAACTTTTACGCAACTTTGATTAATAAGAGCTGATAGGGTTTTCTGAGTGTACTGTATAGAGCTGCTCTTGTATCTCCAAAATGTTCACTTTATAGGAGAAGGAGAAAATCTACTTTACTTTCAATGTAAGTCAATGGAACCAGAATTTTTTCCAAGTCATTTTTGGCCATTTATTTTGGTGCAACCTTCATGAAACTTACACACAATATACAGTACTGCGCGAAAGTCTTAGGCACCCAAGACACATTTTCATAATCTATTTATTTGTTTGTGTTTATTTGCTGAGAAAAGTGCTAATATTTGAATCAACATTTTTAGAATATTAATTAATAATTTTATATATATATATATATATATATATATATATATATATATATATATATATGAAAAATAAACAGTGATTATCTGGATATTAGTGTGTTTCCCCATCTCCAAGCCGCTCCTCGAGGAAGCCCAGTATTATATGTAGTTAAAAAGCAGCTCCTGGTTTGACCAATCAGTGCTCAGTAAATTGAGCTCATGATGTCATTGATGATATTAACGAGTCTCTGTGGCGGCTGTGAAGGTGTCCAGGAAAAATATGGACCCAAGAAATTCTCGTTACTTTTTATTGTTTTTCTGTTTATTTGAATTATGAATACGACTTTATTCTAATGTATATTGTGATAAACTCACTGCTGAGGTCAACTAGTTAAACATTTGCTTAGACGCCTAAAACTTTCACACAGTACTGTAAAAGCCAATATGCATTTTCAAATGATGTCAAAAACTGAAAATTGACAAAAATAGAGATACGAGATTTTGTTCCGACAAAATCTCGATATAAAGAACATCGTCAAGCTGCACTTTTCATCCCAAAGAGAGCATAATTAGTCCTGTTAGACTAGATATAACTTTAGTGGATCTGAAAGAAAAATCATTCCACTCACATTTAGATTTGTTTGTACGGCACTAGCGGGGCTTCTTTCTCTTTAGTAAACGCCATGATCCAAAATCTCCTATTTCATCTCCCACCTCCCACCCCTGATGTATGTCTTTTGTGTAATTGAAACTATCATTATTTCTCACCACTTAAAACTTTAGCTTGGATTCTTTCGTCTCTTCTTCTCAACGCACATCTTTGCAAACATTTGATTAATGACACCTTCCGTTTACCGCGGTCTCCATGTCTGTCCTTCTTGATCTCTGCATTTTGCCCTACTTTCTGCCTATGCATGATCAATTGTTGATGGCCTGGCTGAGATGTTTTTGTGTTGCAAACCAGCGGCATAACTAGCAACTATATAAATAATAAATTGCCCCCATCCAAAAAAGAAAAATGACCTTCAGTGGAAAATCTGTGTAATTTGTGTTTATTTCCTATTGCAATTTGGTTCTTTAACAGAATCTAATGATTGAAGTGCACCAAGTTGTTGTAGCTACCCATGAGCTGTGGGTGTACAACTGTATAACTGTACTATAGGAGCCAGTCTGGCCTGCACTGACATCAGGCCACTGCTGCAAGTCTATGCTGCTGGTCATTGCATGTCACACTTAAAACAATACAGCACTCGACTAGTTGAACCCCAAATCAATATTATGAAATATTCTGACCTGCCTGTTCTTCTCTGATGCTCTTTGCAGGTTCTGATGTTACTGAGCTGTGAAGTACCCCAAAACTACCACACCTCTCCTCCTCAAATGCTTTGCTAAAGCTGGTAAAATGGAACCAAATCAACTGTTCTATGGATTTGGTCCCCTTCAACCAGCTGTAGCTGTGCATTGATCACCTCAAAGGACAGCGAAATACATGGAGAAGATCTGGGACCTACCTATAAGCACGCACTGTCCTCAGGGTTCGTCTCCCGACCCTATCTGACAGGATTTGACTGTCCAGGGAGCAGGCCTGTATGGATTTGCTGATCCAGCCACAACAGCAGTCTGATACATTTCAACTCCCCCTTTATGATCCCTAATAACATGATTAAACACTCTGAGGGTTATTAAAACCCGGGTGAGTATTACCCAAGTCATGCCTTCTACTATTTATGAGCCATAATCTCTGATTATGTATTCAACCCAAATCACTGTCAACGCAATATGGGCTGGCTGCGCTTTATGGCTGCCCATTGATTTCTTGTCTCTCCGGTGAAAGAGAGAGAGATGGGGAGGGATGAGCCGACGGGGAGGGAGGGCTGCACGTCAGGCTGTTGAATAAGTAAAGCAATCGTTCCTGTTCTCCTCTTTTCCCCCCTGCTCGCTTGTCGCGATCCTTAATGCACGCGTCTGATCAATAAAAGCTCATCCTGAGGTCCATAAAGTGCTGAAGTGGTTTTTGCTTTGAAGTGCGGGCTTCCTGATTGAAGGAGGTGGCGGGGAGGGGGCAGGCGACGGGGAGCAAGGGGAGAAGGGAAGATGGACGGATGCGTAGAAGACATGACCATGAAGAACGACATGATGGAGTGGAAGAACGGCGAAGAGGAGAAACATACGGATGCATTGGCGCTAGAATCGGATACTGTGGTAGATGCTGATGTAGGCCACTCTAATCCAGGTCACAAAAGGTTAACCCTTTCAGAGCCACGTTAAGGCCTTTCTGGTTCTGATGGTAGAAGGAAGCAGTCCAGACTGACTGACTAGGACTTAGATGTGCATTGATATCTATAAACTTCATAAAGATATACACTTACTGTATAGCTGCACTTTGTAGTTCTACAGTTACAGACTGTAGTCCATCTGTTTCTCTGATACTCTGTTACCCTGTTCTTCAGTGGTCAGGACCCCCATGGACCCTCACAGAGCAGGTACTATTTGGGTGGTGGGTCATTCTCAGCACTGCAGTAACACTGACGTGGTGTGTTAGTGTTGTGCTGGTCCGAGTAGATCAGACACAGCAGTGCTGCTGGAATTTATGAACACTGTGTCCACTCACTGTCCACTCTATTACCTTGTCGGTCCACCTTGTAGATGTAAAGTCAGAGACGACAGCTCATCAGTTTGTGTTGGTCATCCTCTAGTCCTTCATCAGTGGTCACAGGATGCTGTTGACTATATATTTTTGATTGGTGGACTATTCTCAGTCCAGCTGTGACAATGAGGTGTTTAAAAACTCCAGCAGCACTGCTGCGTCTGATCCACTCGGACCAGCGCAACACTGATTCTGAGGGGCCAAATAAGGTGAATGCCGATTTTTGTCAAGTTTCATTAGCTTTGTTTATTTGCTCTTTACCAAATGCTTATAGATTATCTGAACATACTGATATTAAAATGCACCCCGCAGGTGCTTGGCTGGCTCACTATCACTTAAATATTTGGACATTCCTTCTCCTGGAAAGGTTTTCTTTATTTTTTACTATTCCACATAGTAACAACTATAAAATAACTTAGAGAATTATGTGGTGACCGAAAATTGCTCCTGCACTGTTTCTGCGCTCTTGGCCGTTCTCTGTTTTTGATTCTAATGTTTTGGTGATGTTTTGCGTATTATTTGTTGTATTTTTTTCCTTTGCGATTGGAAGCGTCCTTGAGTTTGTCAGAGGCAATCAAACTTTATTCTTTAGCAAATTAAATGTACAGTCTTTTACACGTGATACCGATTTGTGCTCTCTGTGCTCTCGAGCAGTTTCATGAAGAGCCACCTCAGATACTTTTCCAATAGGACTGAGGAAGATACACATACGCTGAGATCTTGTTGTTGCTGGAAATCACTTCTGCTATTTTAAATGAATTTTTTATTTGTTTTTCAAATAGTTTGGGACAAAGGCATCCAGGTGATTATTTGTTAATTGGCATTTAAGCGCATAGCGTGATGTCAAAATGTCTTCCAGACGATGAAAAAAGGCGTGTCCAAACTTTTGACTGGTAACGTACATCGGAACTTGACGGATTTTTTATTATCAATCATGTGTTATGAACAAATATCAGCTGATTCTGATCTTGGTCGACTGTGTACAGTCGAGTATAAAGCTGAACTGTCTGGGTTCCTCCTGCATTCACCAGCTGAATCGATACATAAGTAAGTAAATAAATAAATAAATAAATGCCCGCCCTGATGTACTGTAGTTTTTTAATAGTTTGTCAAACCTTCTATATCATTAACTATTTGTTCCTGTTGTTTTTCTGTATCAACAGCATGGGTGGATGCGAGTATGGGAGGGGTGTGGGGTGATGGAAGAAAGTTACTGTTCATATCAATGTTGTCATTTTGTCCCGTTTTTAAAACAAGCGATTGAAAATATATGACCCCACCTTCAAGACGCATCATCAGAAGGGGGTTTTCCCTTTAAATCTTTAAACTGAAAAATCTGGTAACGCTTTCTATGAATGTCACATTTGTGAGCATCTATAAAAACATTTATAACATATTATAATGCATCCATAAGGTATTATAAACATGGTTATAAATGTTTACACTGAATTACACTTTATAGCCATGTTTATTATATAGTATGAATTGTTAATATAATGCAATATAAGTAGGGTTAATAACATGCTATACTGTCAGTGCCGAAGAAGTCAGTCCCAGCTTGGAGAGCATAAAGACATTTATTCCGAGGCTCCAAACAGGCTGTCCAGCCTAAAATTACTGTTACAATGTGCTTTTAACCAGTGCACTCATTTGAAGATAGTGGAGTGCTGTCATTGGTTCTAACATCAAGCGCTTAGAAACCTTCACTCTGTAAAACTACACTACAGTACAGTGATGCTGATTTCTGCTGGCGTTCTATTGGATATGCAGTGTTAAGTCAGTGCCAGGCTAACGGTGGTGCACATTAACAGTGGTGAACATTGACTTTCCCACATTGGGTGAAACTCTGATGTTGCTCTAGTTTAAACTCTGACATTTGAAGCCTGTAATGAGCTTTATTGTGGATGTTTTAGTGTTTCAGTAAATCCTTCAGTAAATACTTCAACTCTTAACACTGGAGGAGGCTTTAGTTCAGTACACTTCACTTTACTTACAGCAGACTAATGAGCTCTTATGATTTGTTATGAACAGTACTTATAATGCATTATGTTAACAATTCATGTTTATAATGCCTTATGAATGTATTATAACACGTTATGAGATTATCTGTGGCACCACTGCAAAATGCATGTAGGCTTATTTACAACTTATTCACTTTTTCATTTTATGTCTTAAGTGCATTTTTAATAAAAAGAATACATTAAAAGGGAAAATTATGCATCTCATTTTTCACACATTTAAAAAAGCACAACACTTGCTTTCTTTTGCCTCCTCCATCAACCTTTTCTCAGCATGTGGTGCAGCGATGGTGACGGATGTTCCAGCTTGGACGGGATGTCTTGTCACACACACCCTGTGGGTGCTCCATTAGCCGCGTGCTCACTGATAGATGGAGCTCAGCAATTGGCTTCACCAACGCCTCTGGGCAGAGAGAAGCACAGCAGAAGTGTTTGGCCTGTGTAAAGGATTTCATGCTGTTATTTGTCTTTCACTGCATGGTAAGAGGCCCCATTACAAACTGACAGAATCAGGGAGATCTCAAGGGTTGTGTAAGAACCTGCCGATATGATACGTAGGCAGGGCACACACTGGCGCTCCACGACTCCGAGCACTGTTCAAATCTTCAGTGCGTCACGCAGCATTTTGCCACTGATAAGGCAGTCAAGCCTTTTAGGTAATCATCATAGTAAGTTACCTCAGCTAACAGCTTGTATCTGTCAGCTCAAAATAGGTAGGAAATAGATGCCAATGTAACATGTGAGGCTCAAAACTTTATATCATTCAATTTATATGAGTAGAGTGTAAAAACGGACCTGAACTTGGCATTTTTGGGCTCTCCTTACTCTATAGCAGCACTTTGCTGTGTCACGCTAGGCGATGCAGCACTGCGTAATGGCCTTTAGGCCCCAGAATGTAACTACTGCTCCATTTCAGGAGGACCAGGAATAGCCTAAATCACATATATAGTAATATTAAGCTGGGCAATTTACACTAGACTTGAAGAAAGGCTGTATTTGCATTAAAAACACAAATGACTACGCTACAGCTTGGTTTAAGAGGCCCTTATTAGTCCCATAATGGGGAAATTCCACCTCCGCAATCTAACCCATCAATGCAGTGAAGCACCACATACCCCCTAGTGAACCCACACACTAGGGGGCAGTGAGCACACTCGCCCAGAGCGGTGGGCAGCCCTATCCGCAATACCCACGAGCAGTTAGGGGTTAGGTGTCTTGCTCAAGGGCACTTCAGTCACGTACTATCGGCTCAGGGGAGCGAACTGGCACAAATCTTTGCACCTAAACTATTTATTTATTGATTTATTTCAGTGTTCAGTGTCTGTAAAGAATCTGTTATGCTCAGCAAGTGGCCTTGCCACATGCCACGTGCAGATTTTAAAGTTTTAAGTTTATTTGTCATTGGCACAACACATCAGCTCATTCGTGCATTGAAATGCTTGTAGTGAGGCTCAGCTATACAGTGAGCGGAACTGCTCCTGCAGTGCTTCAGCTCTCTTATTCATTCTCTATTATTGATTATAATGTTTCGGTGATGTTTTGCAGGTCATGTATTGTATTTTCTTTGTCTGGAACTGTTTGGAAGCATCCTTGAGTTTGTCACAGGAGCTATACGAGTCAAACTTTGTTTTTTAATACATTTATTTTACAGTCCTTTAAAAAGCGAACAAGTAAAAATAAAAATACAAGAAAATACTGACATGGAAATATATGAAATATACACAAAATATAGAGACAGGAGGGACCTATGTAAGGGGGAAAAATCTCTCTGCTATGTACAAGTATATTTATATTAAACAATGGATAATCTGAGAAGAGTATGTACATTTTAAAATGACTTATGTGACTTAGTGTTATTGTTATTTAAAGTGAGTGTATCGTAAATATAAATAAATCCCATTACGTCCTGACCCTGCCACTGTGGCATCAGTGTAGGATGGGAGTCATTTACTTATAGTTACATATTTTCTTGAATAGGGAACCAGCCCTGTGACCGGCAGGTCGCTGGTTCAATCCCCTGAGCCGACAGCACGTGACTGAAGTGTCCTTGAGCAAGACACCTAACCCCCAACTGCTCCCCGGGCGCTGTGGACAGGGCTGCCCACCGCTCTGAGCAGGTGTGCTCCCTGCCCCCTAGTGTGTGTACACTCACTAGTGTGTATGTGGTGTTTCACTGCAGGGATGGGTTAAATGCAGAGGTGAAATCCCCCTGTTTTGGGACTAATGAGGGTCTCTTAATCTTAATATCCCCCCCACCCCCAAACAAAAAGAGCTTATTAATCTCATGATGCATGAAGCAAAAAGAAATCTGTCCATTTCAACATGTAAGCAATAAAGATTTGGGGTATTTTCATATATTCAGCTCTTATGACTGTGGCTTTAAGCGTTGAACTAGTGCTCTAATGCTGGATATTTGTAAACCGTTCATCCTGCTATTGACTGAGTCAGCATTTTTTTGTTAAAAGATGAAGCTCTACTAGAAGAGCTCAAGAGACAAGACATACTGCACCCTTTTCACCTTAAGCCCAGAACATACATACACACATACACATGCCTGCGCCGCACACCCCACAGTACTGCAACTCAGCCATAATATAATATGATAAGGCCGTCCTTTGCTGGACATGGATTTATGTTGCAGGTGACATTGGGGGAAAGGGAAGCATTGTGCCAAGCCACATAAAACAATTGCAGACATTTTAATATTGAGATTGAGAGAGAGGCTGGGCACTGAGGTGTCCTGTGGTGGGTGGGAAAGGGGGGTTGCAGGGGGACATAGTCAACATTGTGTTGGAGTGGAGAGTCCAGCCACACTGTACTGATGTCTGAGCACATTCATTCAGCTCATGTAGACTAATCCATACTAGTCCTTTCCATTTGCCCTTTGTCTGCCCAGTAAACAAACAAAATCATCTCCTGTAAGAAATAAAATAAATTAAAGAAATAAAATTTCCGCACCTAGTGGAGCTTCAGCTGAACGGCATCCCAACTTTTTTGGAAACGAGACTGGATAGCGACAGACTGTCGAGTGGATGTTGAGTCAAATTCAAATTGGTGATATATTTACTTTAAAAAAAAAAAAAACAATAGGATTTCTCAGTTTCAACATTCGATGCTGTCTGTTCCATTTTCAATTAAATAGGGTTTACATTGATTTGAGAGTCATTACATTCGGTCTTTATGTTCTTCTTGCACAGCATCCCAACTTGTTTGGGGTTGAATCTTTGTTTATTACCCCCCTGTAGAAATATGTATGAATTCCAAGGCCTGTCTAAGGTTATCAGAGATTTAGTACTCGGCATGGATCAAAAAGGACAGTAAGTCAATGAAATATATTCTAATATTCTATGTTAATCATCCATTTTCACTCATTTTCAGGTATTTCTCAGATTTTGTAATCTAGCCTCATTAAATAGCCTAAATATACAAAAAATTACAAAATTTAGGAGATCCTAAGTAAATCTGGTAACATTTAATTTGAATGGTCCACTGTGGATTCTTTGTAAATGTTCAGTATATATTTAAGTAACATTCAATCAAATATCTATTAAATACATCAGAATTTCAAGTTTAGTGTGAAAGAGCAGTGGTGGACGAAGTACACAAATCATTAAAGTAGATACCCGAGGTAAAATATCACTCCAGTAAAAGTAGAAGCTCCTCCCCTTAGACCTCCACTTGAGTAAAAGTACTAAAGTATTTACCTTCAAATGTACTTAAGTATAAAGTAAAAGTACTAAAAGAGTAATTCTGGCTCTGATGTCCTGTTATCATTTTTATAACCAGACTGGCTTCATGAACTCATTTCAGGTGAAAGTCCTCCAGCGTCTCTCTTGGTAAACCAGTCTTTTAATAGAACGTCATTAATTAGTGACGCTGACGTCTATTAAAATGATCAGAAGCACAAAACACTGAAGGTAAACAGTTTCCATCAGGGAGAACCGAGTGGCTCTGAAATCACTTTTTACACACAAGCAAAGTTTCAGTTTCAGATTTATTTACAACTTAGTTCCAAGTTTAAGTTGAATAAAAACTGGCTTTAAACTCAGGATCACAGATGAGCTCCTTTACTATGTTGATCTGTAGGCGTCTGTTCATAAACATAAACCAGCCCAAACTCATTTACTATAAAATGAAACGGTGTTTGTAGAAATTCAGAAAAAAGCCGCGTCAGTCTCGACTGCATATGTGGACATATTTCTATATTGTGCTCTATTTACACAAAGTTAGGTTAGTTCATCATTTATGTTGAACAGACTCTCCCAAAGTTTTACGCTGCTGCGCTGACGTTGAACCGCGTGCTGCACTGGGTCGGTATGACCAACAGGTCAAAACCAGCTCTAAACAAAGTGACCGCTGGGCCCTGATTGGTGCTCTGGCTTTGCGCTTCTTTCGTTTTGACATGTTACGTTTTTATACACACAGAAACCAAAAGGAACGACAGATTTCTCAAAATGTAGGAGGAAAAAGTCGGATATTAGACTCTGAAATGTAGTGGAGTGAAAGGAAAAAGTCGCCCAGACTGGAGAAACTTCAGTACAGATACACCAAAAATACTAAAGTACAGAAACTAATTACATTTATTCAGTTACTCAGTTACTCTCCACCACTGTGAAAGAGTTTTTTAAATGTAACCCTAACCCTAATCCTAACCTTAATGTTGTTGATAATCAACTGAGTATCACCAGAAAGTTTGTTAATGATTTAAGTATCAATAAGGGACCATCCAAATTTTTATTCATAAAATGGCCAAATTCATAAAGATATCCAAATTCTGTCAGCATTTATTGGTATAAAATGTCCATATCTGAGTAGCCTAGGGTCTCCCGAATATAACATAGCATATGTGGCTGTCTCATTTAAATACTTTGTAATGCAACTGACCAAATTGCCAAAACAATTACACCATATTATCTTAATATGTGTATAAATACAGTAGAACTGTCTTGTAATGGACAGTAACGGACTTTTCAATGTGATTACTGTATATTTTATCACCGTCCTCTAGCAACTTTTGCATGGTATTTTTTATTTTTTTCGTTGGGATTAGTGAGCGGCGTGTACATGACAGAGGCTGATGAATAGGGGAAAGAGAGAGATCAATAGCGTGAGAGAGTGAGCGAGGGAGAGAAAGAGATAGAAAGTCTTCTCAGCAGTCGTGACACAGGCCTGCTCTGTAAACATGTATTGATTTATATTTGACCCCCCCTTTGCTCTCTTCCTCAATAAGTCCTTCCTCAAAAGAAAACGAAAATGCAGTGACACTTCATCCTCTGTGTCATAAATAAGCTGTGTTTCATATCTAATCGACTGTGCTCCACTGATATGCTGTAGCAAGCAAAGTGAGTCAACGGAACAGCAGTCGAAGGCTCTTCCGCAGGGTCTACTGACCCCCACAAAGCTGAGAGAGCTCCACGGTTGAAGATGCTACACGACAAAGCCTGTAACAGGTCGGAAACAAAAGAGGCGTGCCATGAAACAAAGGTGGATGAATTTGAGGAGCTTCACTTTGCAAAAGAGCATGATGAGCGCTTTGGCAGACACACCAATATTTAACTGTACATGCATTTCGATGAAAAAACTCAGATCTCTAAAATAGTAACGTTGCAGGAGAAGGAAAAAAACTCCATTCATCATATGTAAGGGTTCCGCCTGCACCGCCTTCGCCCTCTGCTGTCCATAACTTTAGGGAACTCCATTTCCCAGAAGCCCTTGGGCTGATTAGGCCCAACCTGACACACCTGTGGACTCCTCTACTTAAGGCTTTGGCAAACAGCAGCGCTTTGTCACACCTTTGTAGAGGGGTGACCGGTACGGTACACAGCCCAGGTGGGTATTTAAACAAAAGCAAAGAAAAGAGGACTGAAAAAAGACAAAAGAGAGTAATTGCTGCAAAACTACTTAAAAAAAAAAACCCACAAGAGTTCTTGAGCTACAAACGTCTCCAAGCCATACAAAAGGTGTTTGCTCCACTAAGAGCAAATGAGTGAAACATAAAGTCTGCCTTCCCCTCATAATTACAGAGGAAGTAACTTTTGTTTTCTCATTCTTTTATTTCACGTTTCTAGTTCGGCCTTTGTTTCAGCGTTTCCTTTGTTTGCCCTTTTCCTGCCTTTTTATTTCCCAATCCTTGGTGTTTTTCCCACTGTAGCATGTGCTTCCTGGTGGTGCAGCGGTAACTTCAAGGACCTAAAGAGACTGGCTGTGGGTTTCCTCAACCCCAACATGCCAAATTCACACTCCGTTTGCCTTATTTAACACACTTTCTCACAGGCTTTCATCTTTGCATGTGGGAGTGCATTCCTGCCGTCCTGTAACATTAAAATTTAAATGCAATGTATTTTCAAATTATGTCAAAAACTGAAATACGTGTACAAAATACAAAAATGGAAATACAAAGTTCTGACAACAGCAATATGTTAGATAAATAAAGAATACCTCCTAAATATAAGATGTTAAGTGTAGTGAGCACAAAAACATACAAGTTATCTTATTTTCGGGTTCACAAGAGGACAAGGCCGAAGTTGGTTTTGTATTTGTATTTGCTTATCGTTCAAATTTTCCCATTTCACCTTCAACGATGGCAGCATTCTGGACTCGTCGCCATAGTTAGAACTGCGATAGAATCCATTTCCACCAGTCACGGAACTTATCATAAAGCGTCACAGTGTTGCCTGCATTAGTGGGAGCATTCTTGACTGGCAAAACGAAACCACAGAAAGTACGCAAGCTCATAAGCTTAAGGCACTTTCAGCTTCACGCCACCCTCAAAAACTTCGTTTCGAAAGAAGTTTTCTGAGGCCCTTAGAATCTCATTGGCTGCGTTCACATTACCAGGCTGAAGTGGCACAAATCAGATTTTCTGCCCTGATGTGACTCAGATCAGATGTTTTCAGGGTTGTGTGGACGCAAATCTGATCTTTTCAAATCCAACCTGATGCACTTTCATATGTGGTCCTAAATCAGATGCATATCCGATTCGTGGCCATGCGACTGCATTGTTAATTTTTTCCCATTTCGTGTGCACTATCATTCCATGTTACCATGGCAGCACCTTTTTCTCCTTCATCTCACTCTAACGATGACCTTCACAGGTTTATTTTGCTGTGAAGACAATTAACTCTGATCAGCTCTCTGGAGTGATGAATCACGCCTCTCCTTCTGGCAACCCCATGAACGAGTCTGGGTTTGGTGGTTGCCAGGAGACGGTACTTGTCTGACTGCATTGTGCTGAGTGTAAAGTTTGGTGGAGGGGGGATCATGGTGTGGGGTTGTTTTTCAGGAGTTGGGCTCGGCCCCTTAGTTCCAGTGAAAGGAACTCTTAAAGCTTCAGCACCAAGAGATTTTGGACAATTTCATGCTCCCAACTTTGTGGGAACAGTTTGGGGACGGCCCCTTCCTGGTCAAAAATTTCCATAAACACTCCTAACCCTTGTGGAAAGCCTTCCCAGAAGAGTTGAAGCCGTTATAGCTGCAAAGGGTGGGCCGACATTATATAAAACCCTATGGATTGAGAATGGGATGTCACTGAAGTTCACGTGTGTGAAGGCAGACGAGCGAATACTTTTGCAAATATAGTGTACACTTGAATATTAGCAATATTTAATCTATAATCACATTTTCAACTCCACTCAGTAGTTGAGTTCACTGAACTTGATTTGAGTTGGTTTAAAAGCAGTGACTGTAGTGCCCAGCCAAATCAGAACCACACACACACACACACACACACACACACACACACACTAAGCCGCTTCTCCTTCTGGGTCGTGCCGAGTAGAACCACAATACAGAATCAGCTAATTTAAAGAAGGAGCACACAGATTCAGAAGCAGGTAATGTCCTGCAACTAAAAGCTTTTGTTCCTTTTATTTTGGACCCTCTCTAGTTGTAACACAGCAGCTCAATATCAGTTTGTATACCTAACTAATGTTATATTAATCAAATTAAGCTGTTTTTTCCAGTCCTTGATGTTTGTTACTCTTTTAATTGACACAGCCCTAACTATTCATGTAAAAATATCAGATGTTGAAAATATCACAAGTGGCCAGTGTAAGGTTCTCCTTTAGCAGCTGTAGCCAGTCAGCAGCCTGTCAATGTTGTCCCCACACAAACACTAACAGAAGCCATGTAGGAGGAGAACAGACACATGTGTAATACAAATGTGTGGGGGGTGAACAGAGAGAAGGCACTGAAAATGAATTATTTTATATGTTCTACACAGAAAATGAGCAAAGATCAAGAATCTGAGATTTATTATTTCAATCACATAACATTTTTCTTTCGGTCAACACTGAAAAGGGGTCCCACAGACCTGAACGCCACACAATGGTTAAGATCGGAAAAATCTTAGCCAAAAAGAAGCACACCGTCATATGGCCACTATAAAATCAATAGGATGCAGGATAAGAAGATTAAGAGACTCTTATTATTCCCCCAACAGGGAAATTTTACCTCCACGTTTTAACCCATCCGTGCAGTGAAACGCCACATACACACTAGTGAACACACACATTAGGGAGCAGTGAGCACACTTACCCGGAGCGGTGGGCAGCCCTATCCACAGCATACAAGGAGTACTTGGAGGTTAGCTGAGTAAGTCATGGGCACCTCGGTCACGTTCTGTCGGCTCGGGGTCTCAAGTCAGAGACACAAGGCCATTTCCCTAACCTCTAGCTCATGACTGCCCCCCTCCTAGCAGAGGATGGAGAACGGCCTCATGGATGAAGACATTTAAACTAATTGTACTGAGGTTTAAAGTTAGAAGCTCAAAGTTAAGGCAATTAACTCCTTGAACATGTGACCAAAAGACATTTTGTAAGCAGAAAAAAACCACATAATTACTTTCACAAAGCTCTGATTAGACAAATCAATTAGTGCGAGAAAACATCAGAGAAGGGAAAACCTTCTCCTGTAAAGGTTAAGGACGCAATCTTAAGCTCAGCTTAGACAACCAAGGCACACATGGCCTAGTGAATGGAGTCTACTGGTCTATCACACAAACTACAGTATCTGTTGAACGGATCCAAATAATTCATGTCACATTCCCAGAAACGAGTTTAATAAAGGGTTTTACAACGAGCCTCAGTCGCATCCATCAGCCAGAATCCTTTGATAAAATCACTCCAATTGAATGAATAACAAAAGATGACCATGGTATTATAAATAAATAAATAGAATCAAAGGGCAGTTATTGTCTGGTCAACCAGCATGCTACAGAAAATGTGCTGAATGAGCTCTTTGGGAAACGGTCAAGAGCGTTTTAGCCACCAGCTCTGCAGCAGTTATTATACACTAGGATTAAATTAGGCCTTTTCAAATTGGCTTTTCACCATGGCAACTTCATAACTCGCTCCCACTAACGTTCAGCAATAGGCAACATTTTGGAATATTTTCTAATCTTATACAATTCAGCTGAAAGATTACAGCAATATCGCCATAAAAGGAAGAGTCCATGGCAATGACACTTTACCGAACTGATGTGTCAGCACATCCATTTTTCTTAGTAAACATAAAATTTTTATTGTTTGTCTTTTTTCATGAAAATTGAGTTAGTGTGTACCTTGTGGGGACAGACACATACAGACCTACAGACACTATATTGCCAAAAGTTTTCACTCACCCATCCAAAACATTGAATTCAGGTGTTCCAATCACTTCCATGGCCACAGGTGTATAAAGCCGAGCCCCTAGTCCTGCAGACTGCTTCTACAGACATTAGTGAAAGAATGGGTCGCTCTCAGGAGCTCAGTGAATTCCAGCGTGGTGCTGTGATCGGATGTGATCGGAATTTTGTATTAATTTTAAAGGCAACAGATAAAATATACAGGGAGATTCACTCGAAAGAGGCCCTGAATATTCTGCTGTAACTCCCATTAGGATGAAGCAATCTGAACCAAAAATATGTGTATGTGTAATAGATTGCATTACATGCAGTGCTGGACATGATCTGTTTTCCACCAGGCACATGAAGGGTTACTGGGGTTAAACTCTGGTGCCAACCTCATCGCTCTGACGCAGGGGCATCCCGGCCTGTTCGAAGCTCCATATACTGAGGAGCACTCTGCATGATGTTCGGTTCAGATTTGTTTCATCCTAGCGAGAGTTAGAATATTCGGGGCCTCTCGTGTGTGTGTGTGTGTGTGTGTGTGTGTGTGTGTGTGTGTGTGTGTGCGCATTTTTTTATATATATATATATATATATATATATATATATATATATATATATATATATATATATATATATATATATATATATATATATATATACTTGCTGTTGTTGGAACAAAACCTCGTATCTTTGTTTTTCAGTTTTTGACATTTGAAAATGCTGCTCCTTATATTGTGTGTAAATTTCATGATGAATGAACTAAAACAAATGACTTGGAAAGACGTCTGGTTCCATTGACTTATATTAAAAATAAAGTAGGATTTGTCCTTCTCCTGTAAAATTACCATTTAGGAGATATACAACAACAGTGATATACATATATATTTATGTGTATATAAGCAATTTTAACATGAATCAAACTCAAATTTTACAGAATATTACAGTTGCTCGTAAAAAGAGAGAAAATCTAACCACTTTTTAAGAGAGCACCAAAATGTAGTGTCAAAATTTTACCAAGATGACTTTTTATCAAGTCAAAACTTTACTGCTCAAACAAGGATATAAATTCCAATTACCAGCATATGTTTCTGTAATATTACCCACTATATTATTTAACAGTTCAAACTGCAGAGTTATAACTATAAGCTTCATAGGGACATAATTCCTTGTATGTAACAACACATGTTTAAACCCTGTTTGGATGGGATTAGTTTTACATGAGTAGAGGGGTAATATACTTTAACCAGCATTTCTCAGTGATTTTAGCCCTGCGTGAATGTGCTGTGTCAGTAAGTTTCATGGACTGCTGCTCCCACGTCGGTAAAGATTCCAGCACTTTTTATCTTCTATCAAAGGAGCAGTAGAAATAACCTCGGGTTATATTAATCCCATGTGAACTGACATGTCAGGAAAAAAGCTGTCATATTCTGTGGAAAGGGGTTTCTAAAGTATGGAAGCACCTGAAGAAGCGTTTACTTGTGTTCTTGGTAGCTAAAATCAAGCTGACTTGTAACGTTACTGTCCTTCACAGTGTTCACTGTTGGCTGTGAATTCCCAAGTTAACGGTGATGCCAATTACACAGTGCGTTCAGCAAGACCTATAAGCTTCCTACTCGCCAGCTTCTTGCTCGAGTTTTCCCGTTCCACCTTGAATGATGCATCAGCCAGCTTCTTGTTAGAGTTTAGACCTGCACCATTTAAGGTGGAACGGGAAAACTCGAACGAGAAGCTGGTAAATAAGACTCTGACTTCAGCTTCGTGTCAGAAGGTGCTGACGTTAATCTATTATGAACATCTACACAGATTAAGGAACGCTGGAACTTACCGAGCTGCACAGCTTTAACCGTCACTGTAAATAAATAACTACTACATAAAGTTAAGACCCCCTGAATAGACTATTAAATAAAATAAGCTGAATATAAAACCAGACGAGGAACAATCACAGCAACAGGTTCTCTGTTCATCACCAACCACACGACCACATCTACACACACACACACCACACAGACAACACGCCTCACACTGACATGAGCGTGGATCACTGCGTTCCCTCCGTTATAGAATCCTATCCCACTTTCTGAGAGCAGTATTCCTGAAATAGTGGAATTTTGGACAGTGTGTTTCTCAAACTGCCGCTCTGTAATGGTACTGAATGCAGTCCAGCAGCAAGGCACCTGACCCCCAACTGCTCCCTGTGGATAGGGCTGCCCACCGCTCCATGCAACTGTGCTCACTGCCCCCTAGAGTGTGTTTACTAGTGCGCATGTATGTGGGTGTTTCACTGCACGAATGGGTTAAATGCGGAGGTCTAATTCCACAGCGTACAAAACACAGTTGGCTGATAATTCTGAATTCGATTTCAATTCAGTGCTGACCTCCCCAAAATAGTGGCCCCATTGATGTGCTTGGCTGAGCCCAACGTGACTTCTAGGTATGTATATCTATTGGTTCTGTCGGTTTCCCAACATTGACAGCGATTACTGTCACTACTACTGTTACTATCGCCCAGGCCTAGTGCGAAACACACTGGAGTAAACAACAGGCCACCCCTGTGTTTGCCTCGATTTTAACCACTGTCGTTAATGTTACTTTTAACTCATTTATTAGGCTTTTTTTGTGTGTGCGTTTGCCATAGTAACTGAATGTTAATTGCAGTCCATATGAATTAATTGGGCATCGGCTTAAAGTGAAAATGAAGGAGATGGAAGGGATGCGGCTTGGTTGTCAAATTGAAAGGCGTGTTCATATCAAGGTCACTGAAATGCCCTGTGAAATCACAAGACCGACGCACTACGTCCATTGCCTGTCCATTAGACGACTGCATGCAGCGGCATTCAGCAACCACTTTAACACTTCTTTTTGCTTGTGTATTAAGTCGGTGCTTGAGTAGCCAATTAAAGGATGAAATTCACCATCCATCTAGTGGTGGACAGTAACTGAGTAAATGTAATTAGTTTCTGTACTTTAGTATTTTTGGTGTATCTGTACTGAAGTTTCTCCATTCTGGCGTCTTTTTCCTTTCACTCCACTACATTTCAGAGTCTAATATCCGACTTTTTCCTCCTACATTTTGAGAAATCTGTCGTTCCTTTTGGTTTCTGTGTGTATAAAAACGTAACATGTCAAAACGAAAGAAGCGCAAAGCCAGAGCACCAATCAGGGCCCAGCGGTCACTTTGTTTAGAGCTGGTTTTGACCTGTTGGTCATACCGACCCAGTGCAGCACGCGGTTCAACGTCAGCGCAGCAGCGTAAAACTTTGGGAGAGTCTGTTCAACATAAATGATGAACTAACCTAACTTTGTGTAAATAGAGCTCAATATAGAAATATGTCCACATATGCAGTCGAGACTGACGCGGCTTTTTTCTGAATTTCTACAAACACCATTTCATTTTATAGTAAATGAGTTTGGGCTGGTTTATGTTTATGAACAGACGCCTACAGATCAACATAGTAAAGGAGCTCATCTGTGATCCTGAGTTTAAAGCCAGTTTTTATTCAACTTAAACTTGGAACTAAGTTGTAAATAAATCTGAAACTGAAACTTTGCTTGTGTGTAAAAAGTGATTTCAGAGCCACTCGGTTCTCCCTGATGGAAACTGTTTACCTTCAGTGTTTTGTGCTTCTGATCATTTTAATAGACGTCAGCTTCACTAATTAATGACGTTCTATTAAAAGACTGGTTTACCAAGAGAGACGCTGGAGGACTTTCACCTGAAATGAGTTCATGAAGCCAGTCTGGTTATAAAAATGATAACAGGACATCAGAGCCAGAATTACTCTTTTAGTACTTTTACTTTATACTTAAGTACATTTGAAGGTAAAGACTTCAGTACTTTTACTCAAGTTGGAGGTCTAAAGGGAGGAACTTCGACTTTTACTGGAGTGATATTTTACCTTGGGTATCTACTTTAACTCAAGTACATGGTTTGTGTCCTTCGTCCACCTCTGGGATCTACACACACTCAAGAGCACAAAGGTGAGAACGGTTCTACTTTATAAGAACCTGAATGCTGCGTTCACTCTATTGGGCAGTACCCTGGTGATCCACCTTGTAGACGTAATGTCGGAGATGATGGCTCAGCTGCTGCAGCACAGTTTGTGTTGGTCATCCTGTAGTCCATCATCAGTGGTCACAGGACGCTCCTTTGGTAGTTCTGACCATTGAGCAGGGTAAAAGGGGGGGTAGCAGATGATGGCAAACACTCAGATGATAAAAGAACAGAGTGAATTCACTGACTACCTAACAGACATGATTATGACTGCTTAACAGACTAATGAAACACTGTGTTACATAATTGGGATTAAAAAATGTCACTTATTCCATCACAGTAACATCAACAGTAATCGGACTACAGGTGCATTATAAACCAGGCGGACTGCTAGCAGCATTACATTCAAACCACATGCATGCAAACTCAGCGTTTTACAGACTTTGCCTTTGTAAATGATAAATATGCCAAGAATTTTCCATTGTGGGAAGTCGCCGTCTTTTATTCAGCCTACCTACAGACATTTTATTAATTATTTTATTTTCTAAGATCAGCTGTATTGTTCCAAAGATATCGGAATCCACTGTGCGTAATACCAGTCTTCTGCAGCAGACTGATCTGGGAAGAACATCTTTAATTCCCGTTTGTTGCTACGGAAAAATCATACTCTTTGACTAGTCTTAGGGTGCGGGGGTTGTTTCATGCTGTCGTGACCTTGTGTCTCTCTCTTGCTTCACTTGTTTCCACTAGGACCAGAGGCTGGAGACTTCTGATTGGTTGCAGCAAAGGGTCCTCCAGCTATACAGAGGCTAGAGGAAAAGAGGATAGTTGGCCGTTTCTTGTTGAGTATAGTGTTACGAAGTGACAGAAGTCCAGACGCTTGCGGATGTAAGGTTCCACTATTTATTTGGTGGACTAACAGCCAAAGATACAAAAGGGGCAAAACACAAGGGGGATGTCAAAGAGCAGTCCAAGAGTTCCAATAACAAATCCAAAAAACCAGCAGAGGTACCAAAAGGGATAGGCAACGGACGTAGTCGAAAAACACGATACTAAATGGTCAAAATCACAGTAAGACAATCAAATAACCAGAAGGAATGCGCTCAGTAAGTTTCTAGGAAAAACAATACCTCACACTGACTGTTTGTCAGAGCCGAGCTTAAATGCTCAGCTCTAATGAGGTACAGGTGACATTACTTAAAAGTCTGGGGAGAGTGAGCACTGATAGGTGCGCGTGCCGGAGTCCAGAGTCACATGATCTCCCAGGGTGTTCTGGGAGTTGGAGTCCGCTCGTCGAGCTGAATGCGTGACATATAGCAGATGACTAATGTAAACAGCTTTCCCACTTTCCTGCTGCTGCACTGAAAAAATGGCAGTTCAAGCCTCTTTTTTTTTTTTTTTTGGTTAATGTTAACATTTTGTTTTAGGTGCATGCTCTTTGTTTAACCCTTAGACCCTTGAGGTTGTAACACTACTGCTAACATGCTGATGTGAACTAACATTAACTCAATCTGCTGGTAACTGGTTTCGGACTGCTGATAGTTTAGGGAGTGTCTACATGCTACATCAAAGTCCAAGCACATGTGCCAATACATTTTATTAATCAGCAAAGATCTTTAAGCAGGTTTAGCAAATAGATGTCAACCAGATTGACCATGTGTTTTTGGTATAAAGCACAAACAATTAAGTCTATATAATCTATAGAGTATATTTTGGACTATAATATAAATAAATATATATATAATCTCGCTGTTGTTGGAAGAAAACCTTGTATCTCAAAAATCTCAAATTTTACAGCAAAAGGAAAAACTTACTTTACTTTTAATGTAAGTCAATGGAACCAGACATTTTTCCAAGTCATTTTGGGTCGTTTCTTTTGGTCCATTCATCATGAAATTTACGCACAATGTATAGGACCATGAGTTTTATCAAATTATGTCAAAAATGCAGAGTGGTTTTCTTATGACAACAGCGATATATAATCTATATATACTCTTATCTGTATATAACCCATCATATTGCTTTGAAGCCGTTATGTTGAAAGTAGTTTCTTGTGCTTATTTAATTAAATGACTTCAAAGAGAAAAATAATCCAAAATTAAGAGAAATTAATTAGATAACTTTACTATAGTAGTCTTTTAGATCAGGTTACATTTTAACCATCTATTGCATGACTTATTAATTGTGCATGAGAAATGTTTTAATGTTATTTAGGTCTGCTTAAATAATGTAAATATATACACACACACACACACACACACACACACACACACACACACACAGACACACACACACACACACCAAAAAAAAAAAAAAAAATATATATATATATATATATAAGCAATTTTAACATGAATCAAAATCAAATTAATTTACAGATTTTTTTTTTTAATTGAGTTATTTGGTAAATTGTTGCCACGTGGCAACAACGCACAATCGTACCATGCCATAAAATCTAAAGGAAAAAATAAAAATTAGAACCTAATCTAATAACCATAAAGCTTTCTCATGCTTTTATTGAAAAAAAGACCAAACAAATCCAACTTGCACTTTGTGAAATGTATTACCCAATATTTACAAATACTGGAAATAATAAAATTTTAATCTGTATTTGGAATTTACGGTAATAACATACCGTATATGTCATACTAAGAAGTCCTGGTCATGTGATGTCAAACTATTTGCCCTTACAAAGTAAAAGACCCTTTTTCTGCAATTAAATGGAAAACAGACTTTATATCATTGCATTTTAGTAAAATTGAGAAAGTAACTCTCGATCCTGTTTATGTGCAACCTGAGGTGAAGTTGCAGTGCATTAAGAGCGCTGGACGAATCCGAGCCTTTGCTTTGGCTACTCTGGTGATTATGGGCTGTAAATTATATCATTTCATTATTGGGATATTGGTCTTTGCAATATTGAATCACAGAAGGCCACAACCTGCACAAGGCCCATAATAAACATCATGAAGTGGAAGTTTTAGCCGTGAGTACCTGACATTACACACAGCACTGTGCCAAGTGTCGTTTAGCACCTGGAAATCTCGGCGGTCTGGTGAGTCCAGAAAGACACGCATTCATGCTGTCGCATGTTAGCAGGACAGAGAGCTCAAGCAAAGAAGTCAAGAGAGAAGAGACTGCATAGTATGTGTCATGTTACAGTGCTATGTGTGTGCATGAATGTGAATTGCTGAATACTGTACAGTCCCCTCTCATAACGCTGACGCTCATTATCTGTGTGTCCGCTGGGAGTGTAAGACTGTCGCTAACAGAGGGCACAGGGACATCCTATATATAACATCTCCCATGTGCCATGCCAACCTCTTGGCATAGCCGTTTTCAATTCTCTTACAGGCGAGAAATGGAATTGATTTTTACTTGGAGAGTCCTGTAGATGCAAACTATATCACTTACATGCCATCACAGGCAGTTATACAGTCACATGTTGATATAACTATATTCATAAAACGAATGGATGTATATTATTTAAATATCAGTATAGCTGCTTAATAGTAAGTATGCAAATTAAGTTAATTCATAACAGATTATTCTGCAGCAAATTGTGTGGGCTGACAGCTAGGCCACGGCTGTGTCTCAAACCGCATACGAAGCACTATATCAGAAACAGTACACCACCATTAGAAACACCTTCATTAGCATAGCATGTCCAGTGTAGCAGTACATGGTTCGAGATGCAGACTGTGTAATAACACGAACGCAGGACACACTCAACACTTCTACCGCTCTTCTACTAAAAATTGTGATATTTCTCGCTTACCTCACACGGGGCTTAGTATGATAAAGCATTAAGATTTCCCGTTACCAGGCCAACCCCTGAAAACAACCCCATAATCGTTATCCCATTATCCATTATTAACCCATTATCCCTCCTCCACCAAACTTTACAGCTGGCACAGTGCAGTCAGGCAGGTAATGTTTTCCTGGCATTCACCAAACCCAGGCTTGTCCATCAGACTGACAGATAGAGAAGCGTGATTCGTCACTCCACAGAATGTGTTTCCACTGCTCTCCAGAGTCCAGTGGTGACGCTTTACACCACTCCATCTGACATTTGGCATTGTGGTTAGTGATGTTAGGCTTGCATGCAGCTGCTCAGCCATGGAAACGCTGTCACGAAGCTGCCGGGACACACAGCTTTTGTCCTGATGTTGATGCCGGAAGAGGTGTACTATGCACTATGCTCCTCAGCACTCTGCGACCTGCTCTGTAACTTCATGTGGTCTGACACCTTGTGGCTGAGTTGCTGTTGTTCCTAAACACTGCCTCTGTTCACTCACAGTGGAGCGTGGAAAATCTAGGAGGAAGAAAATTTGCAAATGGTGTCATCCGATTACAGCACCACATTCAAATTCCCTGAACTTTTTAGAGTGACACAGTCTTTCACAAGCGTTTGTAAAGGCAGGTTGTGTGGCGCTTGATTTTATATAGCTGTCGCCATGAGACTGAATTAAAGATTAAAACACCAATAGCCACTCATTTTCAGTGTCTTCACTCTGTTGGGCTGAACCCGCGGGGAGTAAAAGTGTGGAGGTGCTGTGTCCTTCACGCTGTTCTCCTCCTAAAAGGCCTGCTGTTTCTGTGTGTGTGTGTGTGTGTGTGTGTGTGTGTGTGAGGGTGAATAACATGGACAGGCTGCTGACTGGCTACAGCTGCTAAAGGAGAACCCTACTCTGGCCACTTGTGATATTTTAAACATCTAGTATTTATATATAAATTGCTATGGTTGTACTGAAAAAACAATGTGGTGGGTCCACCAGACCACTGAGTAACACACACATCAACACTACACAAGGACCAAACAGCTCTTTAAAATCTTGATATGTACACTGAAAAAAATAAGGCGTGTATTATTTTTGACTTTTAGTTTATATACAATATGTTTGCTCATATGTTATTCAAGTGAAACCTATATGTTAATACACAATCGAACTACTTAAGTTTAGTGCATCACTTTGTTTGACTCTACATTTGAGGCCTGGTGTCTTATGACTAATATTTGCACAGCAGCTGAGTGACTTGTAATGAGCCGAGCTTGACTCGTATCCTTTTTCACAGACTGTTTATTGGAGTCAGTAGTTTACTGGGTCCATCTGTCCAGAAGACAAATAGTAGCTGGATCATGCATGATTGCAGAGAAGGAAACAGCCTGGATCAAAGCTGGACACGGGGCAAGTCCTTCTCACCCTCCACCTCTGAATAAGGGAAGAGGCTACCTGCAGACGTTGGGTAGACTGGAAGCACTTATTCAAGCTAGAACAGTGCAGCTTGTAGTTGAACATCACTTTAAACCATCATAACACATACAGACACAAACACACACTCAACGTCCAGACTCCTTCTAGAAAGAACAAATCGCCACACCACGTCCTTCAGCTGACCGCCACCGATGCACAGACTCCCCTGAGACCCATGAGGACAGAGAAAAAAGGGGGGGGGGGGCGTGAGAGAGAGAGAGAGAGAGAGAGAGAACGAGAACAGGAAGAGTACGAGAGAGAAGGGGGGAGAGAGAGAGAGAGAGAGAACAGGAAGAGTACGAGAGAGAAGGGGGGAGAGAGAGGGGAAGGGAACAGGAACAGAGAGAGAGAGAGAGAGAGAGAACACAGGGACAGAGAGAGAGAGAGAGAGAGAGAGAGAGAGAACAGGAAGAGTACGAGAGAGAAGGGGAGAGAGAGAGAGAGAGAGAGAGAGAGAACACAGGGACAGGACGAGAGAGAGAGAGAGAGAGAGAGAGAGAGAGAGAGAGAGAGAGAGAGAGAGAGAGAGAACAGGAAGAGTACGAGAGAGAAGGGGAGAGAGAGAGAGAGAGAGAGAGAGAGAGAGAACAGGAAGAGTACGAGAGAGAAGGGGAGAGAGAGAGAGAGAGAGAGAGAGAGAGAGAGAGAGAGAGAGAGAGAGAGAGAGAACAGGAAGAGTACGAGAGAGAAGGGGAGAGAGAGAGAGAGAGAGAGAGAGAGAGAGAGAGAGAGAGAGAGAGAGAGAGAGAGAGAGAACAGGAAGAGTACGAGAGAGAAGGGGAGAGAGAGAGAGAGAGAGAGAGAGAGAACACAGGGACAGGACGAGAGAGAGAGAGAGAGAGAGAGAGAGAGAGAGAGAGAGAGAGAGAGAGAGAGAACGAGAACAGGAAGAGTACGAGAGAGAAGGGGAGAGAGAGAGAGAGAGAGAGAGAGAGAGAGAGAGAGAGAGAGAGAACAGGAAGAGTACGAGAGAGAAGGGGAGAGAGAGAGAGAGAGAGAGAGAGAGAGAGAACGAGAACAGGAAGAGTACGAGAGAGAAGGGGGGAGAGAGAGGGGAAGGGAACAGGAACAGAGAGAGAGAGAGAGAGAGAGAGAGAACACAGGGACAGGACGAGAGAGAGAGAGAGAGAGAGAGAGAGAGAGAGAGAGAGAGAGAGAGAGAGAGAGAGAGAGAGAGAGAACAGGAAGAGTACGAGAGAGAAGGGGAGAGAGAGAGAGAGAGAGAGAGAGAGAGAGAGAGAGAGAGAACAGGAAGAGTACGAGAGAGAAGGGGAGAGAGAGAGAGAGAGAGAGAGAGAGAGAGAGAGAACAGGAAGAGTACGAGAGAGAAGGGGAGAGAGAGAGAGAGAGAGAGAGAGAGAGAGAACAGGAAGAGTACGAGAGAGAAGGGGAGAGAGAGAGAGAGAGAGAGAGAGAGAGAGAGAGAGAGAGAGAGAGAGAGAACAGGAAGAGTACGAGAGAGAAGGGGAGAGAGAGAGAGAGAGAGAGAGAGAGAGAGAGAGAGAGAGAGAGAGAGAGAGAGAGAGAGAGAGAGAGAGAGAGAGAACAGGAAGAGTACGAGAGAGAAGGGGAGAGAGAGAGAGAGAGAGAGAGAGAGAACAGGAAGAGTACGAGAGAGAAGGGGAGAGAGAGAGAGAGAGAGAGAGAGAGAGAGAGAGAGAGAGAACAGGAAGAGTACGAGAGAGAAGGGGGGAGAGAGAGAGAGAGAGAGAGAGAGAGAGAGAGAGAGAGAGAGAACGAGAACAGGAAGAGTACGAGAGAGAAGGGGGGAGAGAGAGAGAGAGAGAGAGAGAGAGAGAGAGAACAGGAAGAGTACGAGAGAGAAGGGGGGAGAGAGAGGGGAAGGGAACAGGAACAGAGAGAGAGAGAGAGAGAGAGAGAACACAGGGACAGGACGAGAGAGAGAGAGAGAGAGAGAGAGAGAGAGAGAGAGAGAACGAGAACAGGAAGAGTACGAGAGAGAAGGGGGGAGAGAGAGAGAGAGAGAGAGAGAGAGAGAGAGAGAGAGAGAACGAGAACAGGAAGAGTACGAGAGAGAAGGGGGGAGAGAGAGAGAGAGAGAGAGAGAGAGAGAGAGAGAGAGAGAGAGAGAGAGAGAGAGAGAGAGAGAGAGAGAGAGAGAGAGAGAGAGAGAACGAGAACAGGAAGAGTACGAGAGAGAAGGGGGGAGAGAGAGAGAGAGAGAGAGAGAGAGAGAGAGAGAGAGAGAGAGAGAACGAGAACAGGAAGAGTACGAGAGAGAAGGGGGGAGAGAGAGAGAGAGAGAGAGAGAGAGAGAGAGAGAACGAGAACAGGAAGAGTACGAGAGAGAAGGGGGGAGAGAGAGAGAGAGAGAGAGAGAGAGAGAACGAGAACAGGAAGAGTACGAGAGAGAAGGGGGGAGAGAGAGAGAGAGAGAGAGAGAGAGAGAGAGAGAGAGAGAGAGAGAGAGAGAGAGAGAGAGAGAGAGAGAGAGAGAGAGAGAACGAGAACAGGAAGAGTACGAGAGAGAAGGGGGGAGAGAGAGAGAGAGAGAGAGAGAGAGAACAGGAAGAGTACGAGAGAGAAGGGGGGAGAGAGAGGGGAAGGGAACAGGAACAGAGAGAGAGAGAGAGAGAGAGAGAACACAGGGACAGGACGAGAGAGAGAGAGAGAGAGAGAGAGAGAGAGAGAGAGAGAGAGAACGAGAACAGGAAGAGTACGAGAGAGAAGGGGGGAGAGAGAGAGAGAGAGAGAGAGAGAGAGAGAACAGGAAGAGTACGAGAGAGAAGGGGGGAGAGAGAGGGGAAGGGAACAGGAACAGAGAGAGAGAGAGAGAGAGAGAGAACACAGGGACAGGACGAGAGAGAGAGAGAGAGAGAGAGAGAGAGAGAGAGAGAGAGAGAGAGAGAGAGAGAGAGAGAGAGAACGAGAACAGGAAGAGTACGAGAGAGAAGGGGGGAGAGAGAGAGAGAGAGAGAGAGAGAGAGAGAGAGAGAGAGAGAGAGAGAGAGAGAGAGAGAGAGAGAGAGAGAGAGAGAGAGAGAGAGAGAGAGAGAACGAGAACAGGAAGAGTACGAGAGAGAAGGGGGGAGAGAGAGAGAGAGAGAGAGAGAGAGAGAGAGAGAGAACGAGAACAGGAAGAGTACGAGAGAGAAGGGGGGAGAGAGAGAGAGAGAGAGAGAGAGAGAGAGAGAGAGAGAGAGAGAGAGAGAGAGAGAGAGAGAGAACGAGAACAGGAAGAGTACGAGAGAGAAGGGGGGAGAGAGAGAGAGAGAGAGAGAGAGAGAGAGAGAACAGGAAGAGTACGAGAGAGAAGGGGGGAGAGAGAGGGGAAGGGAACAGGAACAGAGAGAGAGAGAGAGAGAGAGAGAACACAGGGACAGGACGAGAGAGAGAGAGAGAGAGAGAGAGAGAGAGAGAGAGAGAGAGAGAGAGAGAGAGAACGAGAACAGGAAGAGTACGAGAGAGAAGGGGGGAGAGAGAGAGAGAGAGAGAGAGAGAGAGAGAGAGAGAGAGAGAGAGAGAGAGAGAGAGAGAGAGAGAGAGAGAGAGAGAGAGAGAGAGAGAGAGAGAGAGAGAGAACGAGAACAGGAAGAGTACGAGAGAGAAGGGGGGAGAGAGAGAGAGAGAGAGAGAGAGAGAGAGAGAGAGAGAACGAGAACAGGAAGAGTACGAGAGAGAAGGGGGGAGAGAGAGAGAGAGAGAGAGAGAGAGAGAGAGAGAGAGAGAGAGAACGAGAACAGGAAGAGAGAGAAGGGGGGAGAGAGAGAGAGAGAGAGAGAGAGAGAACGAGAACAGGAAGAGTACGAGAGAGAAGGGGGGAGAGAGAGAGAGAGAGAGAGAGAGAGAGAGAGAGAGAGAGAGAGAGAGAGAGAGAGAGAGAGAGAGAGAGAGAGAGAGAGAGAGAACGAGAACAGGAAGAGTACGAGAGAGAAGGGGGGAGAGAGAGAGAGAGAGAGAGAACAGGAACAGGACGAGAGAGGAAGGGGGAGAGAGAGGGGAAGGGAACAGGAACAGAGAGAGAGAGAGAGAGAGAGAGAGAGAACACAGGGACAGGACGAGAGAGAGAGAGAGAGAGAGAGAACACAGGGACAGGACGAGAGAGAGAGAGAGAGAGAGAGAGAGAGAGAGAGAGAGAGAGAGAGAGAGAGAGAGAGAGAGAGAGAGAGAGAGAACGAGAACAGGAAGAGTACGAGAGAGAAGGGGGGAGAGAGAGAGAGAGAGAGAGAGAGAGAGAGAGAGAGAGAGAGAGAGAGAGAGAGAACAGGACGAGAGAGGAAGGGGGAGAGAGAGGGGAAGGGAACAGGAACAGAGAGAGAGAGAGAGAGAGAGAGAGAGAGAGAGAACACAGGGACAGGACGAGAGAGAGAGAGAGAGAGAGAGAGAGAACGAGAACAGGAAGAGTACGAGAGAGAAGGGGGGAGAGAGAGAGAGAGAGAGAACAGGAACAGGACGAGAGAGGAAGGGGGAGAGAGAGGGGAAGGGAACAGGAACAGAGAGAGAGAGAGAGAGAGAGAGAGAGAGAGAGAGAGAGAGAGAGAGAGAGAGAGAGAGAGAGAGAGAGAGAGAGAGAGAGAACACAGGAACAGGACGAGAGAGGAAGGGAGAGAGAGAGGGGAAGGGAACAGGAACAGTACGAGAGAGGAAGGGGGAGAGAGAGAGAGAGAGAGAGAGAGAACAGGAACAGGACGAGAGAGGAAGGGAGAGAGAGAGGGGAAGGGAACAGGAACAGTACGAGAGAGGAAGGGGGAGAGAGAGAGAGAGAGAGAGAGAGAACAGGAACAGGACGAGAGAGGAAGGGAGAGAGAGAGGGGAAGGGAACAGGAACAGTACGAGAGAGGAAGGGGGAGAGAGAGAGAGAGAGAGAGAGAGAGAGAGAGAGAGAGAGAGAGAGAGAGAGAACAGGAACAGGACGAGAGAGGAAGGGAGAGAGAGAGGGGAAGGGAACAGGAACAGTACGAGAGAGGAAGGGGGAGAGAGAGAGAGAGAGAGAGAGAGAGAGAGAGAGAGAGAGAGAGAGAGAGAGAGAGAGAGAGAGAGAGAGAGAGAGAGAGAGAGAGAGAGAGAGAGAGAGAGAGAGAGAGAGAGAGAGAGAGAGAGAGAGAGAGAGAGAGAGAGAGAGAGAACAGGAACAGGACGAGAGAGGAAGGGAGAGAGAGAGGGGAAGGGAACAGGAACAGTACGAGAGAGGAAGGGAGAGAGAGAGAGATAGAGAACAGGAACAGGACGAGAGAGGAAGGGAGAGAGAGAGGGGAAGGGAACAGGAACAGTACGAGAGAGGAAGGGGGAGAGAGAGAGAGAGAGAGAGAGAGAGAGAGAGAGAGAGAGAGAGAGAGAGAGAGAGAGAGAGAGAGAGAGAACAGGAACAGGACGAGAGAGGAATGGGGGAGAGAGAGAGAGAGAGAACAGGAACAGGACGAGAGAGGAAGGGAGAGAGAGAGGGGAAGGGAACAGGAACAGTACGAGAGAGGAAGGGGGAGAGAGAGAGAGAGAGAGAGAGAGAGAGAGAGAGAGAACAGGAACAGGACGAGAGAGGAAGGGAGAGAGAGAGGGGAAGGGAACAGGAACAGTACGAGAGAGGAAGGGGGAGAGAGAGAGAGAGAGAGAGAGAGAGAGAGAGAGAGAGAGAGAGAGAGAGAGAGAGAGAGAGAGAGAGAGAGAGAGAGAGAGAACAGGAACAGGACGAGAGAGGAAGGGAGAGAGAGAGGGGAAGGGAACAGGAACAGTACGAGAAAGGAAGGGAGAGAGAGAGAGAGAGAGAGAGAGAGAGAGAAAACAGGAACAGGACGAGAGAGGAATGGGGCAGAGAGAGAGAGAGAGAGAGAACAGGAACAGGACGAGAGAGGAAGGGAGAGAGAGAGGGGAAGGGAACAGGAACAGTACGAGAGAGGAAGGGGGAGAGAGAGAGAGAGAGAGAGAGAACAGGAACAGGACGAGAGAGGAAGGGAGAGAGAGAGGGGAAGGGAACAGGAACAGTACGAGAGAGGAAGGGGGAGAGAGAGAGAGAGAGAGAGAACAGGAACAGGATGAGAGAGGAATGGAGGAGAGAGAGAGAGAGAGAGAGAGAGAGAGAGAGAGAGAACAGGACGAGAGAGGAATGGGGGAGAGAGAGAGAGAGAGAGAGAGAGAGAGAGAGAGAGAACAGGAACAGGGGGAGAGAGAGAGAGAGAGAGAGAGAGAGAGAAAACAGGAACAGGACGAGAGAGGAATGGGGGAGAGAGAGAGAGAGAGAGAGAACAGGAACAGGACGAGAGAGGAAGGGAGAGAGAGAGGGGAAGGGAACAGGAACAGTACGAGAGAGGAAGGGGGAGAGAGAGAGAGAGAGAGAGAGAGAGAGAGAGAGAACAGGAACAGGACGAGAGAGGAAGGGAGAGAGAGAGGGGAAGGGAACAGGAACAGTACGAGAGAGGAAGGGGGAGAGAGAGAGAGAGAGAGAGAACAGGAACAGGACGAGAGAGGAAGGGAGAGAGAGAGGGGAAGGGAACAGGAACAGTACGAGAGAGGAAGGGGGAGAGAGAGAGAGAGAGAGAGAGAGAGAGAGAGAGAGAACAGGAACAGGATGAGAGAGGAATGGAGGAGAGAGAGAGAGAGAGAGAGAGAGAGAGAGAGAGAGAGAGGAGAGAGAGAGAGAGAACAGGACGAGAGAGGAATGGGGGAGAGAGAGAGAGAGAGAGAGAGAGAGAGAGAGAGAGAACAGGAACAGGACGAGAGAGGAAGGGAGAGAGAGAGGGGAAGGGAACAGGAACAGTACGAGAGAGGAATGGGGGAGAGAGAGAGAGAGAGAGAGAGAGAGAGAGAGAGAGAGAGAGAGAGAGAGAGAGAGAGAGAGAGAGAGAGAGAGAGAGAGAACAGGAACAGGACGAGAGAGGAATGGGGGAGAGAGAGAGAGAGAGAGAACAGGAACAGGACGAGAGAGGAAGGGAGAGAGAGAGGGGAAGGGAACAGGAACAGTACGAGAGAGGAAGGGGGAGAGAGAGAGAGAGAGAACAGGAACAGGACGAGAAAGGAAGGGAGAGAGAGAGAGAGAGAGAGAGAGAGAGAGAGAGAGAGAGAGAGAGAGAGAACAGGAACAGGACGAGAGAGGAATGGGGGAGAGAGAGAGAGAGAGAGAGAGAGAGAGAGAGAGAGAGAGAACAGGAACAGGACGAGAGAGGAAGAGAGAGAGAGAGAGAGAGAGAGAGAGAACAGGAACAGGACGAGAGAGGAATGGGGGAGAGAGAGAGAGAGAGAGAGAGAGAGAGAGAGAGAGAGAGAGAGAGAACAGGAACAGGACGAGAGAGGAAGGGAGAGAGAGAGGGGAAGGGAACAGGAACAGTACGAGAGAGGAAGGGGGAGAGATAGAGAGAGAGAAAGGGGGAGAGAGAGAAGAGGAACAGGACGAGAGAGGAGGAGAGAGAGAGAGAAAGAGAACAGGAACAGGACGAGAGAGAGAGAGAGAGAGAGAGAGAACAGGAACAGGACGAGAGAGGAAGAGAGAGAGAGAGAGAAAGGGAGAGATAGAGAGAGAGAACAGGAACAGGACGAGAGAGGAAGGGAGAGAGAGAGGGGAAGGGAACAGGAACAGTACGAGAGAGGAAGGGGGAGGGAGAGAGAGAGAGAGAGAGAGAGAGAGAGAGAACAGGAACAGGAAGGGAGAGAGAGAGGGGGAACAGGAACAGTACAAGAGAGGAAGGGAGAGAGATAGAGAGAGGGGGAACAGGAACAGGACGAGAGAGGAAGGGAGAGAGAGAGAGAGAGAACAGCAACAGTACGAGAGAGGAAGGGAGAGAGAAAGAGAGAGAGAGAGAACAGGAACAGTACGAGAGAGGAAGGGGGAGAGATAGAGAGAGAGAACAGGAACAGGACGAGAGAGGAAGGGAGAGAGAGAGGGGAAGGGAACAGGAACAGGACGAGAGAGGAAGGGTGAGAGAGAGAGAGAGAGAGAGAGAGAGAGAGAGAGAGAGAACAGGAACAGGACAAGAGAGGAAGAAAGAGAGAGAGGGAGAGAGAGAGAACAGGAACAGGATGAGAGAGGAAGGGAGAGAGAGAGGGGAAGGGAACAGGAACAGTACAAGAGAGGAAGGGAGAGAGAGAGAGAGAGAGAGAACAGGAACAGGACGAGAGAGAGAGAGAGAGAGAGAGAGAGAGAGAGAGAGAGAGAGAGAGAGAGAGAGAGAGAGAGAGAGAACAGGAACAGGACGAGAGAGGAAGGGAGAGAGAGAGAGAGAGAACAGGAACAGTACGAGAGAGGAAGGGAGAGAGAGAGGGGAATGGAACAGGAACAGTACAAGAGAGGAAGGGAGAGAGAGAGAGAGAGAGAGAGAGAGAGAGAGAACAGGAACAGTACGAGAGAGGAAGGGAGAGAGAGAGAGAGAGAGAGAGAGAGAGAACAGGAACAGTACAAGAGAGGAAGGGAGAGAGAGAGAACAGGAACAGTACGAGAGAGAGAGAGAGAGAGAGAGAGAGGGGACAGGAAAAGTGAGAGAGAGAGAGAGAGAGAGAGAGAGAGAGAGAGAGAGAGAGAGCAGGAACAGTACGAGAGAGAGAGAGAGTGAGTGAGAGAGAGAAAGAGAGAGAGAGAGAGAGAGAGAGAGCAGGAACAGTACGAGAGAGAGAGAGTGAGTGAGAGAACTGGAACAGTACGAGAGAAACTGGAGAAAGAGGGAATAAAAATAAGAGGGTGTAAAAATGAGGATAGTACAGGAGGAAGAGTAACTGCAGCATCAGGCCCACTGCACCATACACAGCCTGACTGAGATAAAGAGAGAGGACAGAGTAATAGATGGGGAGAAAATGGACGAGGGGGGGAGAGGGGGCTGGGAGTGTAGGAATCCCCCTGCAGAGACACACACACCTCCACAGCATGAGCCTGCAGAGATTGACAGCTGGCAGATCTCAGTCCTGCACTGCCACAAACTAATACAAGCCCTTCCACTGCAACTCAATCTGAACAGCCCAGCCATGTTTTAACAGCAGTGCAGAGACTTCTCTGTAAATCTGTAACTACTTGTGATTCACCATGTTCACTGTTTACGAAGCGGTTAGTGTTCAAAGTTACCAAAGTGAGTATTGCCAGTATAAACAGGCTGTGACACATCTCTGCTACATCTCTACAATTCCACAGAAAGCTGCACAAGTGATAATGTTACCACTTACACACATCTTAAGCAGCGTTAAACATAATAGACTTGAAGGGCTAGTCGTTAGAAAAGTCTAGTAAGTTGAAAACATTGATTGAAACATCCATGTCCAATTATACCCTCTCCTTTTCAGGCTATAAATAAATAAAACGATAACGATAAGTATCGCGATATTACTTTCCTCAATAGAACTATAAGTTCAATTAATGTTCAATATAATAGAGCATTCTCACACTTTCACATTCAAGACGACAGCATTGGTGGCGTTTTCTACTGTGTCGCCAGAAGATGGCGCACTTTCAAGTTTTTCAGGTCTTTAGCAACATCTGAAATGTGGAGTTATGCATTCCCTGGTTGAGTGGAGCGATTGGTCATCTGTTCTCCTGTGACCGGGCGCGAGTGACGAGATCAGTGGAATAACTGTACTGTCCTACAGTGAACTCACCTCTGTGCTACAGCACTGTTACAGCGCTCAGTCGTATTTTAGTATTAGTGCATTCCCAAGCAATGAAAGTGAAAGAAGTGGGTTCGTACAAGTTTTACAGCCCTGTTTAAATGAGAGTAAACTGAGGAAGCTGTGAGGCACTGGAGAGCGGGGTAATGATATCTTTCCAGGCTAGCTGTTTTTAGCAGCTGGCTAACTTGAAGCAGTCGTCACTCACACAGCACTGCTAATTGATGTTACTGTAGATCTGACAAGGCACAAAAGCACCCCTTTCAGTTTAAATGTATCTAAATGTATGACTCCATTAGTCTGGTGTTAATATTTTGTGGTTCTCCACTCAAATGACCCTAGAGGATCCAGTTGTCTGCTAGGCTGGTGTCTGAATACTGTGATATGCTCTGATATGGATGTGGTAGGACTGATGGCAGTGAGGCGGTGTGATCCATCACTGACGTGCCGAGCCAGTTAATGTCACCAGACAGCAAATAATCTTTTCTTTCTCAAATTATGACTATTATAAAAACTGCAGCCGTGCTTTTCCAGATGATAAAAACAACTCACCAGACACTTTCTCCCACTGTCCCATGACAGATTAGTGAAATGTTCCACTCTTTGAGTGTTTGTCATGTTCTAACCATAAAGGATATAAAATAGCAATTAAGCACCCAGGAGCAAAAATCAGCCTTCAAACTTCAAATGAAAGAAATAATGATTTGACATTAATCGTGATATGAATCGTGATTGAAATTGAACGATATGAATATTGGGCATATGAGCCAGCTGTACTCTGACGTATGTTTCTCTATACTGTAAAAACGGGAAAAGAGTAGAGGATGATCTGAAATGTTTGAGATTTTTTTTCATGAAAATAGTTGATCCAAAACTGATGCCTTGTGGATGGTAACTGTGAAATTCAGGTAAATATCTAATAAAATAGTCATCAAGTCAAAAATTATAACACAAAGTATTTATGTCGAATAACAAAATTGTTAAAAATGTCTTATGCATTTTTATGTTTACCACCAACATCTTACCCAAAGAAACTGCCACGACATTACACAAAGACACCGCCACCACATTACCCAAAGACACCACCACCACATTACCCAAAGACACCACCACCACATTACCCAAAGACACCACCACAACATTACCCAAAGACACCACCACCACATTACCAAAAGACACCGCCACCACATTACCCAAAGACACCGCCACCACATTACCCAAAGACACCACCACCACATTACCCAAAGACACCGCCACCACATTACCCAAAGACACCGCCACCACATTACCCAAAGACACCGCCACCACATTACCCAAAGACACCGCCACCACATTACCCAAAGACACCACCACCACATTACCAAAAGACACCGCCACCACATTACCCAAAGACACCACCACAACATTACCCAAAGACACCACCACCACATTACCAAAAGACACCGCCACCACATTACCCAAAGACACCACCACCACATTACCCAAAGACACCACCACAACATTACCCAAAGACACCACCACCACATTACCAAAAGACACCACCACCACATTACCAAAAGACACCACCACCACATTACCAAAAGACACCGCCACCACATTACCAAAAGACACCGCCACCACATTACCCAAAGACACCGCCACCACATTACCCAAAGACACCGCCACCACATTACCCAAAGACACCGCCACCACATTACCCAAAGAAACTGCCACCACATTACCCAAAGACACCGCCACCACATTACCAAAAGACACCACCACCACATTACCCAAAGACACCGCCAACACATTACCCAAAGAAACTGCCACCACATTACCCAAAGACACCGCCACCACATTACCAAAAGACACCGCCACCACATTACCCAAAGAAACCGCCACCACATTAAACAAACACACTGCCACCACATTAAACAAACACACTGCCACCACATTACCCAAAGAAACCGCCACCACATTAAACAAACACACTGCCACCACATTACCAAAAGACACCACCACCACATTACCCACAGAAACCGCCACCACATTAAACAAACACACTGCCACCACATTACCAAAAGACACCACCACCACATTACCCAAAGACACCGCCACCACATTACCAAAAGACACCACCACCACATTACCAAAAGACACCACCACCACATTACCAAAAGACACCGCCACCACATTACCAAAAGACACCACCACCACATTACCCAAAGACACCGCCACCACATTACCCAAAGACACCACCACCACATTAAACAAACACACCACCACCATATTACTCACAGAAACCGCCACCACATTACCCAAAGACACCACCACCACATTACCCAAAGACACCACCACCACATTAAACAAACACACTGCCACCGTATTACACAAACATACTGCCACCACATTACATAAAGACACCACCACTGTATTACACAAACACACCACCACTGTATTACACAAACACACTGCCACCACATTACATAAAGACCTTACTCCTGCCAAACTTTCATTATTAACTTCACTAAATCAATCTGTGCTTAATAGCAAAACTAAAGTGTCTTCCTTGAAAATGACTTGGAAGCAAGAATGTCTTGCTTTAACCTAAAGTTTGACTGGACCTCTATATGCCTCATATAAGCTTACAGCATGAAATAAAACAGCCCAGAGTTGCAGTGCAATGACAGAACTTGTTAAAGGAAGAGCCTGGAGAAAAATAAAACTTTTACAAATATCCCCTTACCTGAAACGCAGTGAATCAGCCGTCTTGATGTCCAAAGTTTGCTCATTTATTTCTGCACAGTAGCTACAAGGCTAATGTAGCTAACCAGTAATGGAAGCAGGTTTCTATCAATTGATTTTTGCACACTGCATCCCTAAATTGTCACACCCTTCACCTCAAACTGCATCAACTTGTGAAGTAGACTTGCTTATGTGGTTTCTGGCACTGTGTGGCACAAAGCTATCTATAAGAATGAGTATATTACATCTACAACTGCCAGCCATCTTGAAGACTAATTTTGTTTAGACTTTTGTTCATCTTTATCCTTGTGAGCCTTGGTAATTCAAACACGTGCAGAATGTGGCTTGGCGTTGTCTTGCTGAAATACGCAGGACGTCCCTGAAAAAGACGCTGCTTGGATGGCAGCAGATGTTGCTCCAAAACCTGTATGTACCTTTCAGCATTAATGGGGCCTTCACAGATGTACCAGTTACCCCTGCCATGGGCACTAACACACCCCCACACCATCAGAGATGCTGGCTTTTGAACTTTGCGCTGATAACAATCCGGACAGTCCTTTTCCTCTTTGGCCCGGAGGACACGACGTCCATGATTTCCAAAAACAGTGTGAAATGTGGACGCGTCAGACCACAGGACACTTTTCCACTCTGCGTCAGTCCATCTCAGATGAGCTCGGGCCCAGAGAAGCCGGCGGCGTTTCTGGGTGGTGTTGATATCTGGCTTTCGCTTTGCATGGCAGAGTTTTAACTTGCACTTGTAGACGGAGCAACAAACTGAGTTCCCTGACAGTGGTTTCCTGAAGTGTTCCTGAGCCCATGTGGGAATATCCGTTACAGAATGATGTCGGTTTTTAATGCAGTGCCGCCTGAGGGATCGAAGGTCACGGGCATTCAGTGTTGGTTTTCTGCCTTGCAGCTTACTTGCAGAGATTTCTCCAGATTCTCTGAATCTTTTGATGATATTATGGACTGTAGATGATGAAATCCCTAAATTCCTTGCAGTTGCACATTGAGAAACGTTGTTCTTAAACTGTTGGACTTTTTGTTGGATTTGCTCACGCAGTTGTTCACAAAGTGGTGAACCTCGCCCGTCCTTGCTTGTGAACGACTGAGCCTTTCAGGGATGCTCCCTTTATACCCAATCATGACACTCACCTGTTTCCAATTAACCTGTTCACCTGTGGAATGTCCCAAACAGGTGTTTTTTGAGCATTCCTCAACTTTCCCAGTGTATTCTTGCCCCTGTCCCAAATTCTTTGGAACATGTTGCAGGCATCAAATTCAAAACGAGTGAATATTTGCACAAAACAATAAAGTTTATCCGTTTGAACATTAAATATCTTGTCTTTGTAGTGTACTCAATTGAATATAGGTTGAAAGGGGGGCTTAAAGGGATTTGCAAATCACCGTATTCTGTTTTTATTTATGTTTTACACAACGTCCCAACTTCTTTGGAATTGGAGTTGTATTTAAATGGATATTCCATGATTGACAACATGTGGTTTGATGTTCTGTAGCAGCCGCTTAGTAAAATGCATTGTTCTTTAAGAACATCTGTGGTGTTTCCATTATTATGTGGAACACCAATCAGGATCCTATGGAGGGATAGAAAAGTCAACATTTCTGTAGAATGACCCATATATTATAAAGTATTTTATATAATTATATTATATAATTAGCCTCGTTGCTCCAGGCCAAAACTAAAGAAGCAAACTTCACCCCAAACCTGTGTTGGCTGACTGACTATATATGAGCTAAAAGAAAAATAGCATAAATTCGATTTCTTTTACCCAACTATATCTTATAAATTACAGCAATAGGTTCCTGAGTGCTGAGGGTTAGCGTGGTCAGATCCACAGCCCAGCACATTCAGCACCCATACACTTTCCCGATTGTTATGTAAATGGTGAATGTCCTTCGGGAAGCGCCTCGTTCACGGATAAGCAAACTTAATATTCTCAATCACAGCCGTACATGGCCTGCATCATGCAGTACGCTTACTGTGGAACGCCGGATCAGCACCGATTCTCACTCTTAATCTCACTTTTAATCTCTCTCTCTCTCTTTCTCTCGGAGAGGGAGTAACCAAGCGCTAAATTCCACCAGCCCTCTCCCGCCAAGCCTGCCTGTCCTTCGCCTCCATCCTCCTTCACACATCAACTGCTTTCTGCCACTAAGAGCACGGAATACCGCCCCCCCACACTCGTACACTCTTCTGGGCCGACTTCAACAAAGCACCCTTCAAGTCATTTCATTTATCTGAGGAAGCAGTGTATACCAGGGGTCTCAAACTCATTTTACCTGGGGGCCCCTGGCCAGGTGGTCTTCCCCAAGACGCCCCAGTTGAAGAAAAAAAACAGTCAGGAGAAGGTGTCATCTGTGAATTATAACTACATAAAGTTTCCATCTAATGTTCACAAATTTGCCACAAATATGAAATATATAAAAAAACGAGTCCCAATATATACTGTATATAAATATTCCCACATGTTATGTATTTAGAATTTGCATATAACATGACCTATACCCCGTTTAACCCTTTTCTGCATGTGTTACGAGAGAAATAACAAAAATTCAGTTCAATTTTTGTGCCTAAAATGGACCTGATTATAAACAACAAAACATTTTTTGTAAAAATAATGTGTGCAGGGGTCTTTGGGGGGGGGTGTTGGCTTGAAGCAACATTGTGCAACAATGGGAATAAATGATATAGAACCATGTTCCCAGAAGTGGTAAGACCTGGTTTGTGACTGGGCAAATCCGTTCCACGGTTGCATGATGTTGCTCCTAGTTAACAAACATATTTCTGCAAATTCTCATTAAAAAAAATGTACCGAATGTTAAAACAGAGGTTTAAAAGTGCCCAGTAAGAGATAGTATGACCAGGAACATGCCTTTTATTGACTTACGCATGCTGTTCCCTTTATTGTTAACCCTGTCGTTGTCTCTAACATTATAGTAAAGTGAGGAAAAAAATGGGTTTGTTGCCCTGAGGCAACATTGTGCAGTAGAGGCTTAAGTGTATCTTGATATTTATTAGTATTAGTCAATATTACTAATATATTAGTAATATTCTTCCACCACCACAAACCACAATTAGCACAACCCCTACTACTAGTAAAAAAAATAAATAAAATAATAATAATAATAATAATTAGTTGTACACTGTAAAATTTAACTACACCAAATTTAATTTTTTTCATCAAGTAAAGCTAGTTTCAGTCCTACAGACTGAAAATAATGTTGCCCCAAAATGCTTCCCAGATTTTTTAGCAGTTTTGTTGATTTATGTTAATTAACTCTGATTAGTTTTCTTTGCATATTGCCATAGCATGTGCCAAAGCATATCCTCATGCTAGCACCTAACGTTTATTATCAACATGAGCATTGTGAGGATTTGAAAACAGTGCCGTCAGCAGAGGAGCGAGTGGCGGCTGAGGAGATACTAATATCTAGGTTGCACTGACTGCTCTCAGTAGATTTCATTTCTTTAATAACTTTAATAACTTTAATAAATCATGCTAAATAGCAGTCCAGAGCAGCAGGACATTATTCAGTCTGCACCCCATGTTAAAACGTGAGTAAAAACATAATAAATAAAATAAAATGAACACAAAAATAAAACAAACCCCCCCAAGAACATAGATTCGAGAACATGGCGTAGTCAGCAGAGGAGCGAACGGCGGCCGAGTTCACTTTAAATATAAGTGTTGGGTTTAAACTGAGGCGAGTAGGTAATGACACAGATGTTTAAAAAACAAGCCAATCTCATCGGTAGCTGGCAGTGAAGCCTCTCCAGCTCTAATAAATGAAAAAGTAAAATGAAAAATTTCTGGCTTCTTCTTCAAAGAACTTTAAAAGAACTTGACAAGAGCGATGTTTTGTGATGCAGCGGTAAAGGTGGGAACAGCGGTGCTGTGATGCAAACAGGAAATCTGTAGAGCAGCCAGTCTCATTTCGGTGCAGCCTTTGCAGGTCTAACAAGTGAATCCTTTACCAGCCAATGTATCCTGAGGTTCACTGAGTGACGGTGGGGATTCAAGAACCTGGCGTAGTCAGCAGAGAAGCAGACGGCTGCTGAGGAGACCGTCTTGGGTTTAAGCTGCTAACGGTGGACAGCTTATACAAATGTTATTTAAAAGCCAAGCAGTGAACCATCTTCCGCTCTAAGACATCCATCCATCCATCCATCCATCCATCCATTTTCTAAGCCGCTTCTCCATCAGGGTCGCAGGGGGGCGGGGGGGGCGGGGGGGAGGAGGATGGGGTGCTGGAGCCTATCCCAGCAGTCTTTGGCCGGAAGGCAGGATACACCCTGGACAGCTCGCCAGTCCATCGCAGGGCACGCTCTAAGACATGAAAATGAAAATAAAAATCAAAGCTTTTGGCTCTGTCTTTAAAGAACTTTAAAAGAGCTTGACAGGTGCATTGTTTTGTGATGCAACGATAAGGTTGGGAACAGCGGCCTTCGTTGACCGCGACCTTCGAGGGATGCAGCCCCTGAATTGGGAAATACTGATGGTGTTTTGTTTTTAAGTTTATTCTGTAAACATAAATGCTGTCAAACGGTTAAAATCAGCCCTTAAACAGTTTGTGAGCACAATGGCCAAGATGCCTGAAGCCATTTAAGTGCTCAGAAATGAGTGACTCCTGTCTTATCTGAGCTCTTCATTCATTACTGTATGAAACAATCCATTTCCAGAGAAGGAGAAAGTGTGTATAAGCAGTCGAGCCATTCAGTGTCTCGGTCTCCTCACTGAGCACAGAATGTTTTCAGTGTGTGGAGCACTTTGATACATCTGCTAGCTAGACGCTGTGACACTGATGCATCCAACAGAGGGAAGAGTGTGTGAAAGAAAGAGAGGGAGCAGAAGAGAGAGAGAGGGGGCAGTGCAGGGAGTTGTTAGAGTGGCATTTCAGACAGGAGCACTTGTTGGTTGCCTCTCTGCGGAGGTTCATGCAGTAACAAACGAGGCGACAGAAAGAAAGGGACAACCTAGTGACAGAGTGAGCAGACAGAGAGAGAGTGAGAGAGAGAGAGAGAGAGAGAGAGAGAGAGAGAGAGAGAGAGAGAGAGAGAGGGGTGTATTGTATTGCTATCAAAATTGCACACACACACAAAAAGTTCAAATCTGACTATCACAATTTCAACATATTGTCTATATTTGTGCAATTAAGCGATAACGTACATTATGGAAAGTGGGTTCTACAGTGTGATTTTGTGGGTGTTGAGAGGGAAAAGTTACTACTTCACTCTCAAAACTAACTTAATTTTTTCAATCAGTACAGGGTCACATTCATAACGTGTTATAATGCATTCATAAGGCATCATAAACAAGGCTATAAATATTTATAAAAATACATTACACGTTATAGCCATGCTTGTTATGCATTATGAATTGTTAACATAATCCATTATAAGTATTGTTCATAACAAATTATAAGAGCTCATAAGCTGTATTTGTCCGCTCTAAGTAAAGTGAAGCGTACTGGACTAAAGCCTCCTCCAGGGTTAAGAGTTGAAGTATTTACTGAAGGATTTACTGAAACACTAAAACACAATAAAGCTCATTACAGGCTTCAAATGTCAGAGTTTAAACTAGAGCTGCCGTCAGAGTTTTACCCAATGTGGGAAAGTCAATGTTCACCACTGTTAATGTGCACCACCGTTAGCCTGGCACTGACTTAACACTGCATATCCAATAGAACACCAGCAGAAATCAGCATCACTGTACTGTAGTGTTACAGAGTGAAGAGTTCTAGCGCTTGACGTTATGAATGTGCCTATTAATGCTTAAAAATGTGACATTCATAGGAAGTGTTACTCAGTAATCAATTACAAGTTACTAATAACATCTCTCAAACTGTAACAGGATTACATAACTTAATCTCATTGCCTCAGGTAATTTCTACTCTGCACCTAATAATTTCGCTATAGTAGCAGATATTGCGTATTTCTTAAAATAAATCAAACTACATGCTAATATAGTGAAATATTTCCAATTAATAAAAGTACTTAATGACAATTACAAAAAAAGTTTAGAAGTAGTTAAACAAACAATCATATAATATTCTTACAAACATCTCAGACATATTAACTAGATTAAAGAATATTCCACTGTCTCAACACACACGATTCCCTGGCCGGGTGACCAGGGTCCTCTCTGTGTGGAGTTTGCATGTTCTCCCCGTGTCTGCGTGGGTTTCCTCTGGGTTCTCTGGTTTCCTCCCACAGTCCAAAGACATGCAGTCAGGCCAACTGGACATGCTGAATTGCCCCTAGGTGTGAGTGACTGTCTGTGTCTGTCTGTCTGCCCTGCGATGGACTGGTGACCTGTCCAGGGTGTATCCTGCCTTCCGCCCAGTGACCGCTGGGATAGGCTCCATCACCTCCCCGTGACCGTGACGGAGAAGCGGCTTAGAAAAAGAATGGATGGATCTCAACACACTTTTTTTGCAGTCTAAACGGATGTCTCTGGTCTTTCCTTCAATAGAGCTTTTCAGCTCTCCCCGCCGTCTCCTGCTGCTGCTTGTCCTTCTCTCACTCTGTTCCCTCTCAGCTCTTTTTAAAGAGCACCAGAGCCGAGAGGGAACAAGAGCTCGCCACTCCGCCTCCCCGTTACCGCCCCCAGCTGGCAGCTCAGCCGCCTGGGTCGAACGTAGAGGCCTCGCTTCGTAACAGGGGCTCGGGACTCGCTTCTTCCTCTGGTGCCTCTTATGGTCTCCTCCTCCCGCTGCCACTCTCTTGCCTTGCGTCCGTCCGTCCGGCATTGTGGAAGCTTTCTGAGCTGTCATTATTCAGAGCTAATGATCTTTACAATGAAAGCATCTGATCCTAGTTCATTCAGTCCTTTACATGATGCTACTGTTTAAAAGGTTCACAGCTATGATTAAGGATGCACGTATCATATTGTTCAGAATCATATTGATATAAATAAATAATTGCTTTAAAAAAACTAACGATTTGTTTTTACTGCAGAAGAGCAGAATGTTTAGGTGATGCTGGGCTACTGTGCTAAAATGTCTATATGTTTACATCATCTATAATCCTCCACAAAGAAAGGTTATATTTCACCATAAATGATAATCCAGGGGGATTTGGTCCCGGTTTATAGAGTTTATAAATGTTTATGTATTGGCATTGGTAGATATGTACATGAAACATACTGGGCATCAGCGTTTGCTCAAAACTTCCCATATCGGTGCGTCTTTAATACCAGTATTTTAAACCAGTGTGAACCACCAAAGCAAAAGAATTAACCCTGAGCATGAAACTGGAATTTGGAAATAAAGCTTGCAGTGTGTAGCTTCTTAAATCTGTTTATGAAAAAAAAAAAAAGATTAAAACTTCAACGACACCGTAAAGGTTTATGCTGATCAAGACAGACATCAGATAGAAAAAGCTTCTAACCTCTCCTAACAGAAAAATGCCTGATTTGGCTTTAGGTCAGCAGTGCTTTCGTAAGCGATGACCCAGTGACTGCAAAGTTGTAAAGTCGCTACCACTTCTGAAAGTGAAACGATGCCTGTGGATGATAAATAGAAAGAACAAGAGAGTTTGCACTTCAGGAGCTGAGCGATGCAATCATACACACACACACACACACACACACACACACACAACATTTATCAAGGACATTAAAAGAAGGACAGAGCGAGTAGACCACTGAGACTAGCCGGTGATGTCAGAGCTGCTTATGGTAGAGAAACACACATATACCAGCAGAGACAGACCCTCTCCACCACCACCCTACCTTCACACACAATCACACACACACACACACACACACACACACACACGCACACACACACACCTGCTGTCTCATCAGTGCACAAAAACATCACTCAAACACAAACCCAAAGCTGAAGTTAGCCAGACACACAATGAATGAATGCTCACACACAAATGTAATGCAACTTGATAAATGCTCACCAATCAAGTTCACTAATCAATTTCTTGCCAACCGTTATCTGTTCACCCCCACACATCTATATTATTACATGAGGTGTTGGGCTGAACCTGCGGGGAGTTAAAGTGTGTAAGTGCTGTCTCCTTCACTCTGTTCTCCTCCTACAAGGCCTGCTGTTAGTGTGTGTGTGTGTGTGTGTGGACAACAAGGACAGGCTGCTGACTGGCTACAGCTGCTAAAGGAGAACCCAATTCTAGCCACTTGTGATATTTTAAACATCTGGTATTTTTACATAAATTGCTGTGGCTATATTGATTTAAAAACCAATAATAAAGGGGGTGGGTCAATTCTGTTGCTTAGATTTGTTCAAATCACGTTTGATATACCATGAAAGTGCAATAAAAGCTAATATTATAAGCCAATATTACAGCTACCCTTTGTGTTCATTTCATGACTGACAGTCACATGAAGACGGACCCCTTACGCTAATGGCCTTTCCCCAGCTCAGCTAATAACTGATCCTGCTTAGCCACTTCTGCAGACTTCAAACATTAAACTGTTTTCGCTTTGAAGTCGTTGGACCACGAAGACTTTGAAGTTTTTGTCTTATTTATTTTTAGTCCCTTGCTGTTAACTGGCCAGTGCTGCTAATCATTCAGTGGATCATTTGCCTTTATTTATTTATTTAATTTTTGTGAAAAAGGCCCAAACATAAAATAGATGAAGTATTAATTACAACCAACTCAGAAATAATTCAGGACAAAGAGACAAGAAAGCCTCAAGCAAAGTTCCCTTCCTACCTGCCTACATTTAGCAACTGTTTAGATGATAGACAGATTGTATGTGTGTATTTACACCAATCAGGCATCACATCCTGACCACCTCCTCGTTTCTCCACTCACTGTCCATCTTATCAGCTCCACTTACTGTATAGCTGCACTCTGTAGTTCTACAGTTACAGACTGTAGTCCATCTGTTTCTCTGATACTCTGTTACCCTGTTCTTCAGTGGTCAGGACCCCCATGGACCCTCACAGAGCAGGTACTGTTTGGGTGGTTGGTTATTCTCAGCACTGCAGTAACACTGACATGGTGGTGGTGTGGTAGTGTGTGTTGTGCTGGTCTGAGTGGATCAGACAGCAGTGCTGCTGGAGTTTTTAAACACCTCAGTGTCACTGCTGGACTGAGAATCGTCCACCATCCAAAAATATCCAGCCAACAGCGTCCTGTGACCACTGATGAAGGACTAGAGGATGACCAACACAAACTGTGCAGCAGCAGATGAGCTGTCGCCCCTGACTTTACATCTACTAGGTGGGCTGACCAGGTAGGAGTGCCTAATAGAGTGGACAGTGGGTGGACACAGTGTTACTCTACTATGAGCTCATGCTATGGCTAAACAATATTTAAAAATCAAAATCCGAACATTACTATTACCGTGTATGTATTTAATAATGAGAAATGGCTGTATGTTGTTGTTGGTTTATGCTCAGTTGACTTTAGATGGTCATCTTGAAGATGTTTTAGAGAAGAACAGACAGAATGAACTCACAGTCATTTGCTTCCACAAGTTACAATGAAAAGTTGAACTAAAGCTTCAGCATAACAATTAATTCATATATAAATTCATAGATTCATATTTTGTTTCACATTAAAAAATCTTATTTATAATGACAGCCCGATTAAGGCACTTCCTGCTAAGTGTGGATCTTTTTCTGGTAATAAAGACAATTTTAATCCTTAATCATAACGTGTAAGAAGTGCTGTTGTGCTATTACATTGTAATAAAATATTATTGGAAATACAGAAAGATTCAAAAATATCCGTCCAATTTCCAACTGATTGATTTCACTTGTAAATCAAGACAGGTCAATGCACACACACACACACACACACACACACACACACACACACACACACACACACATATATTTTCTAAGCTAGTTCTCCATCAGGGTCACGGGAGGTCAATGCAGTGAACTGTAAATTGTTTAAATGAGCATAAAGTTTATTATGTATGTCACACCAGTCGTTTCTGGTGCTCCTGTCCTGCCTGCTCCTGTCTCTGATGGTTATAACATGCCCACAGACTCCAACTCCCATAATGCCCTGGACTTTTGCATCTTTTGACTCTAACCAGGTCTCAGTCACCTGAGCTCTAGGTTGCCTTCACCTGGTTCCTCTAGTATATATATATATATATATATATATATATATATATATATATATATATCCCTTTGTCCCCCGTTTTACTCGCCGAGTATTGTTTGTGCTTCTTTCCCTGCTCTACACAGCGTTCCTGTTATGATTATGTTCTCCGTGTTTGACATTTTTGCCCATTTCTCCGTTTATGATTTTTTGCCTGATATTGATCTGCCGTGCTTCGAACCCTGGACTGTTTAACCATTCTGGTATGTTTTGTATTTTGCATGTTTACCTAAAATTGAGACCCTGGCCCGGTTTTGACTGCTCTTTTAGATTTGTCCTTTTTAAAAGACTGGTTTACCAAGAGAGACGCTGGAGGACTTTCACCTGAAATGAGTTCATGAAGCCAGTCTGGTTATAAAAATGATAACAGGACATCAGAGCCAGAATTACTCTTTTAGTACTTTTACTTTATACTTAAGTACATTTGAAGGGAAATACTTTAGTACTTTTACTCAAGTGGAGGTCTAAAGGGAGGAACTTCTACTTTTACTGGAGGAATATTTTACCTTGGGTATCTACTTTAACTCAAGTACATGGTGTGTGAACTTTGTCCACCTCTGGATTACTCCTGGATTACTTGCAATTCCATGATTTTGCCACTAGATAGAAGCATTTCACAATGGATGAGATATGAGGTTTTCTTCCGACAGCAGCGATATGTATATTTCGGTTTGTTTGTCTGAGTTTATGCCCAAATCTTAAGGCAAATGATTCAGTAACTGCATGAAATTATTGTAAAGTGTTGGTGTTTTTTGTAAAAGCTCCCCTCAAATGAACAGAACGTGTGTTTTATGATCATAAACATGTCATATGCTTACAATTTACTGCTGAAAGCCAAAAATCTCTGACGCTCTTTGTGTTATTTTCTAAAAGTGATGTTTCCAGAGCAGATCACTGAAGAGACGCCGTCTGTTTATAGTTTAGAGCCCAGATTTGGGGAAAAACGGGTCGACTTTCAGTAGAAAAACAAAGTTCAGCTTCTTTTATTATAAGGGTTTAAAATGACGTCACCGTCTATTAGACTGGAGAGAAGAGCTACAGCCTCACACGACGCCCAGCTTCTGAATGGAGCTTATGGAATATGAACGTTATGAAGAACATGACCGAGTGCGTTTTGGAGCCACCGGTGGTTCCATGGGGTTAAAGAGGTTAAAAGGAAAACAAAAACAAACACAAAGAATGAATGAAAGACTTAAAATCAACTGAAAACAGCATTTACTATTTAATATAAACAACACAACATGACAACTTAACCTATTATTTTCAATGTTAATGGAAATGAAACTTAACTTAAAACCTTAAAAAGATCAGAAAGTTATGTACAGAATAAACAGCAAAGTCAGGATCATGCAGTGCAGTGCAGTCAGACTGAGAACCCCATCTCTCTAGCTAGGTCCAGAATGTGTGGCACGGCTTCAAGCAGGTCCATAATCTCCTCAGAGAAGGTGATCTGTCCATCCTCATCAACCACAGCATCAGGCTTGATCTGTGCATGAAACATCTCCTCTCTGGAGTCCAGTCGAGCCCTCATGCATGGACGGTCATCAGCCTTTTCCTGGCGTTTAGAGCTCTTCTTCCGCTTCCTCTTAGCTGGCCTCTCTGTCTCCCTGTTCTCCTGCCTGGAAGGAAGCTCAGCCGTGTGTCTCTGGTGGTCCGTCTGCTGGTACGCAGCATCAGTGCTTTCAGGCTGACGAGGAGGCCGAACACCTGAACCATAGTGGTTCATGAAGGGAGGGGCCCAGGCAGGAGCGAGCAGAGGAGCTGAGCCATCCCAGCCTACAGTTGATTTAAAAAACAATGTGATAGAATTGAATCAATGTTTCACATTTATTTCTATTTTTAATACCATTTAAAAATAACAGCTATTATACAGCAGTCAGTTCCGGCCACGCGAGCTGATTGGTTGAGAGGCACTCTAACCGTGCTGCTATTTCACCATAACATCACAGGCTTTTCACAAACACTGTACCACTCCGCTGAGACGCCGTTGCTAAGCAACGATTCTGACAGCTGTAGGAGACGCTCAGGCCATTTGAGCGTTTTTACTTCTTACTTTACCACAAGCAGAAAACAGAAACTTTTAAGATCACTTTTGATGGACAGCCGATTTGGTCAGACTCTGAAGATGAGACGACGTTAGGTGGTTCTGTTTTGGAGAGATAGCAAATGAAAAAGCTGAAGAGGTTTCTTACCTGAAGATGGGTGGACAGTGTAGATCACACCCTCTGCAGCTGGAAACTGGTTCCACACCACGGGCTGACCTGGAAAACCCAAACAAGAGATGTAAAAACACAGAAATGGTTCCGAATGAATCCGACTACATCAACAGTTTTGCTTCCCGTCGCCAATAAAGTTGCCATTTCAGAGACGCAAACTTGTCTTACGAGATCAGTGAGATTATCAGTTTGAGGCGTTTCTTACCTGAAGGTGGTGCGATGGTGTAAGTCACCTCTCCAGTAGCTGCGAACTGGTTATTCACCATGAGCTGACCTGGAAAATCAGACATAAAGCGCAGATGGAATAATAACTCACTTTTATTATTACACCAGTAGTAAGCAAATGTTCCACACCTTTTTCATTACATATAGGTAAAAATGCTCTAAAATATCTAACAATGAGAAAAAAAGGATGTTAAGGAGCTTATTTGTAGATCTTCTATGAAGAATGTGATTTTTTTTTGTTTGTTTTGATTTGTTTTGTTTTGTTTAGCAGAGACAGCAAATAAAGCTGAAGATGTTTCTAACCTGAAGATGGTGTGATGGTGTATGTCCCATCTCCAGCAGGTGGGAAATCATTCTGCACTATAAGCTGAACTGGAAAACCCAAGAAACAGAAACAGAAACATAAACACACAGCAGATAGAATTTTTAGTACTACACCAGTTGTAAGTAACTGTTCTCTTCCCTTTACACTTCAAATAGACCAATAAAACGGTCTAAAACGTCCAACAATAAGAAAAAGTTGCTAAGGGCTGTTAAGAAACTTCTTTTATTATCAGTTTGCTTCTTTTTTTGTTTAGCAGACAAAACAAATGAAGCAGAAGTTTGAGGGGTTTCTCACCTGGAGGTGGTACGATGGTGTAAGTCACCTGTCCAGCATTTTGGAACTGGTTCAGCAGAATGAGATGACCTGGAAAACCCAAAGAACAGACGTAATTACACATAAACACAGAGCACATGGAATAATAACTCTTTTTTATTTTTACACTAACTGTAAATGCTCCCTGTCTTTTAAATAAGAAAACAATGAGAAAACTGTGTTATGAGGTGTTAAACGTCATATTCCATCGTCTATGAAGACTGTGATGATTATTTACAGTCCAAGTCAAACATCGCTGTTCAAATATCGTTTTTCAGTTTTTGACATAATTTGAAAAAAAACCTGTTGTCCTTTACATTGTATGTAAATTTCATGATGCATGGACCAAAAGAAATGACCCCAAATGACTTGGAAATATGTCTGGTTCCATTGACTTACATTAAAAGTAAAGTATGCATTTTCCTTGTCCTGTAAAGTTACTGTTTGGGAGATATGAGGTTTTCATCTGACAATAGTGACATGTATATCTGTATTGTATTAAATTTTAATGTTAAAAAAGGTTGTTTCTATTAATAAGAATGTCAAATTTATCCAACACTTTACTTTGTGAATTTGCAATCTTCTCTTTCCTGCACATTCACTCAAAAGGCTTCCAAGACTCTCACTACTTGGAAAATATGTATTTAAATGAACCTACATGCAACACCGTGGTTATGAGTATATGATTTTGGCTGTTTGAGTAGATTTACATATTATTTATGCGAACACACCTATTAATATTTTACACAACTTAAAATCACATGAACTGAAATGGTTTCATACCATGGCTGATCAGGTCAGATGGTCCCTCAATGAGGTGCAAGGAATCCTGCTGGGAAAAAGTCTGGTTAAAACTCATTGTCGTCAAGATGACTCTGGATTATTCAAATAGCGTTAATCTCAGATTAAGCCTCAACGCGTTAAACATCAAAACAATACAAAGCTGATCGAGAAAATGTGGCTGTGTGTATTTGAGCAAAAGAATGGAAGTGAATCTTCAACTGAGCCATTCAAACCCAAACATTCCGATCGCAACATTCCAATATTGCAACATTCCGTATCAAATCAAATCAAATACAATGTATTTGTAGAGATTTTTACAACTTATGTGGTCACAAAGCAGCTTCACAGAATTCCAGAAAAGACAATGTTTTAACTTGAATGTAAAACCCCCAGGTGAGCAAGCCAGGGGGCAACAGTGGCAAAGAGAACCTCCCTCAGAGCTGAGGAAGAAACCTTGGGATGAACCAAGGCTCACAAGGGGGGACCCGTCCTCCTCTGGTCAGACTACCTACAGAGTTATTATACTACTAATATTAATAGCAGTAGTATTAGTAGTAATAGAAGTAGTAGCAGCAGTAGTATTAGTAGTAGTAATAGCTGGGAGTCTATGAAAACTTCAGTGTAGGGTGGGCATCTAGTCCAAGGCAGGTGGCAGTAGCTGGGGAGTGGGCAGCTGGTCTGAAGTGGGCCGCAGGAGGGCTCGACAGTCAGTCGTCCTTCAGTGTCCGGCCGGACATGTGGGCAGTTGTTTACTCGGAAAAAGGCAGGGAGAGAGAGAGAGTTTTATTCTGTCTGTTTATACGTAAAACAGGGAATGTGAACATTTCCAGAGTGAGGCTAACGACTCCAGCAGATCTCACTATGACAGCTTAACTAACAGGAGAGAACCAGAAGGACACACAGACACGAGAGCACTCTGAGATAGTCTGGCATCCCTCCGCTCCACCGTCCACAAACCTGCGAGCAGCGGGACGACAGCACCAGCGTCTCAGTTTACTATAATTCCCTGTGTCCAGGGGCCCCTGGATCTGCTGCCTTTATCTAAGGGGGGAACATTAGCTACCAAAAGCTAAACAGAACACGTGAGTGTTCAGCCTAGTTTTAAAGACTGAGACTGTGTCCGAGTCCCGAACATTTTCTGGAAGATCATTCCAGAGTTTGGGGGCTTTATGAGAAAAGGCTCTTCCCCCCACTGCAGCCTTATGAATTCTAGGACCTATTAATAAGCCAGCACTCTGGGATCTGACTAGTCGTGATGGCTCGTAATAGGAAAATATATATTTACAGTGTTGACAAATATGATGAGAAGCCAAACAGAATATATATCATTAACACTGATCTAACTATTACATGCAAGCAGATTTTGTCATATATGCATATATATGTGGACAGGGGTCAGCTTGGGCACGCTGACTGGTCTGCGGCTATGCAGCCCCATATGCAACAAACTGCAATGCACTGTGTATTGTGACGCCTTTCGATCAGAACCAGCATTAACTTCTTGGGCAATTTGAGCTACAGTAGCTCATCTGTTGGATCGGACCACACCAGCTTTTGCTCCCCAAGTGCCCATGAGCCCATTGTCTGTTTGCCGCTGTTCCTTCCTTGGACCACTTTTGATGGATACTGACCACTGCCGACCGGGAACACCCCACAGGAGCTGCCGTTTTAGTCGTCCAGCCATCACAATTTGGCCCTTGCCAAACATGCTCAAATCCTTATGCTCGGCATTTTTCCTGCTTCTAACACGTCAACTCTGAGGATTAAATGTTCACTTGCTGCCTAATATATCCCACCCACTAACAGGTGCCGCTATGAAAAGATAATCAGTGTTATTCACTTCACCTCTCAGTGGTCAGAAGAGTAGTGAATCCGATGCTAAGCTGCAAGTGGTTTCGTTTTTTATTTATTTATTTATTTTCTAAAACTGATGGTGTTCTAGGGCCACTGTTAATAAAAATAAAAATAGTAGACTTTGAGAACAAAGTTGTATTATTTTGAGAAAAAATATCAATATTTCAAGAATAAAATTCATGAAATTATGACAGTAAAGTGGCATTCATACCAGGAAAGGTCACAATACTGTGGCTAAAGGCTTTGCAAAGGGGTGGTGAGTTGGTGGAGCTGCACTTTCATATCTATTCCCCCATAAAGAAACACTCAGCCTCCCCGTCTCTCCTGCACATCAACACCAGCCTGGTATTAGTATGAGAGATGGCTGAAACGGCTGAGCAGGAAACTGTTTATCTAGAATAAAGAGCCAGACGGACTCGGAGGAAACCGCCTGTCTGTGTTGTTGAAGGAGAATCACAGGCAGTGTCGTCTACACGGCAACTGGTGGCTACATCTCCACAGCATTCAAAGAGGACATGAAGTTTCACAGACAGTGAGAAGAATAATAAAAGTGATCCACAGAGAGACGGGAGTGAGTGGAGCTCCAGCGCCAGTACAGCAACCAAGACCCCAACACGTTACGGCAGCCCCATTGTTTTTATTAACAGTGGCCTTAAAACGCCGTCGTAGCTTTCCAAGCTGCCTCAGGCCTTAAAAAAGAGTTGTGAGAACTGCATCTGCTCTACTTTGTGATACTTTGCATGTGTATTACTGTAATAATAAACACACACCCCTTTACATCCTCTCCTACAGATCCTCAAGGCTACAGCTACAAAACAGCCACTAATAGCTGATGGTGTCTGCAGGGGTGTTGATAGTTCCAGTGATGCCATCAGTCCAGCCACAGTGGAGATATTTTGTTTTGCCCCATGACTTTTTATTGATATTCAATCTTTCAATGCAGATATTAGCAACATAATCCCACTTAAAGACTTAAAGATTCTTTAAAAAACACCACAAATACTTGAGACAGACCACAACGCTCAAAACGCAACGTTAGATCAAATGAACAATCACTGGTGGACGAAGTTCAGACACCATGTGCTTGAGTTAAAGTAGATACCCAAGGTAAAATATCACTCCAGTAAAAGTAGAAGTTCCTCCCTTTAGACCTCCACTTGAGTAAAAGTACTAAAGTATTTACCCTCAAATGTACTTAAGTATAAAGTAAAAGTACTAAAAGAGGAATTCTGGCTCTGATGTCCTGTTATCATTTTTATAACCAGACTGGCTTCATGAACTCATTTCAGGTGAAAGTCCTCCAGCGTCTCTCTTGGTAAACCAGTCTTTTAATAGAAGGTCATTAATTAGTGACGCTGACGTCTATTAAAATGATCAGAAGCACAAAACACTGAAGGTAAACAGTTTCCATCAGGGAGAACCGAGTGGCTCTGAAATCACTTTTTACACACAAGCAAAGTTTCAGTTTCAGATTTATTTACAACTTAGTTCCAAGTTTAAGTTGAATAAAAACTGGCTTTAAACTCAGGATCACAGATGAGCTCCTTTACTATGTTGATCTGTAGGCGTCTGTTCATAAACATGTTGTCTTTGGTTAATATTGTTTTTCAGCGTTTGCTGGTGCACAGTGAGGTAATCAAAACTCAAAGTGTTATATGGAGGCAAACGTCACTCCACAGGATTACAAAGATAATAAAACAAGCTTTATCATGGCATGGTGGGTGGCGCAGTCGCCTCACAGCAAGGAGGGCATGGGTTCGAGTCCCCGGCCAGGTGACTTGGGTCCTCTCTGCGTGGAGTTTGCATGTTGTCCCCGTGGGTTTCCGCTGGTTTCCTCCCACAGTCCGAAGACACAGTCAGGCAGTTTGGACATCCTAAATTGGCCCTTGGTGTGAGTGAATGTGTGTGTCTGTCTGCCCTGCAATGGACTGGCGACCTATTCAGGGTGAATCTTATATTTCACCCAATGACAGCTGGGGTAGGCTCTAGCACCCCACCCCAACCCCCAAGAGAGAGAGAGAGAGAGAGGTGGTAGAGAGTGGAAGTGAAAGAGAGAGAGAGAGAGAGAGAGAGAGAGAGAGAGAGAGAGAGAGAGAGAGAGAGAGAGAGAGAGAGAGAGAGAGCTTGAGTCACATCTAAGTTGAGCAGAGAGCTCCATCTAGCGGTTGATTTGTTAAATTGTTTTTCAAAGACTCAGAAACTGGGCTCGGCTCGGTTTGAACCGCAGGTGCGCTTTAAACTGCAGCTTCTGAAGGAAAACAGGGGCTGAATTTAACAACCCGTCGCTCTTTCAGGTTCAGCCGTTCTGTTCGGCTACATTTGGGGTAAATAAGATTTTTCTGGGGGGTAAACAGTTGATTTGTGACCGAAGAATCGTTTTAGTCAACGATTCCAGAATTTACCGTCAGATACAGATGTGGCCTCTCAGATGTGGAGTCTTAATCCGATGTAATTAATCTGCTCCATATACATGTATATGGATGGGGTGTAGGGGAGAGACAGTTACACCTCCCATCAAGCTCTTTCTAACAGTTTTACATAATCTTACTAACTTTTTTCACTTTTCTCTTTCTTGCAGCTTTTACTACTTTAATAACTGATCGTGATCATTAGAAAGTATTCAGTCTGCACCTGATGGTAAAAACCGAGTTTAGCGCGAGAAACACAAACACACACATCAGCAAATCCATCAGTGTGTGAATCACTTCTAATATTAATACACATAGAAATAAAATAAACCCCCCAAACACAGAAAGAAGGACGGAGCTGAATTCGGCCTCCTATTCTCCAGCTTCTGGTTCCAGTTTTCCCTTTCTGGAGCCTGAAGCTGCTCCACTTAAGGTGGAACGGGAAAACTCGAACGAGAAGCTGGTAAATAAGACTCTGACTTCAGCTTCGTGTCAGAAGGTGCTGACGTTAATCTATTATGAATATCTACACGGATTAAGGAACGCTGGAACTTACCGAGCTGCACAGCTTTAACCATCACTGTAAATAAATAACTACTACATAAAGTTAAGACCCCCTGAATAGACTATTAAATAAAATAAGCTGAATATAAAACCAGAGGAGGAACAATCACAGCAACAGGTTCTCTGTTCATCACCAACCACACGACCACATCTACACACAGTGATTTTGCGCGAACGCTCCATATCAACCCATTCATTTTGGACTCGCTCGTTGGCGCCCCCTAGCGTTTGCGTTACCCTGATCACGTTGCAGAGTGGGAGGTCTCCTCTCTACAGGCTCTCTGGTACAACGAAAACGTACGTCACAGCCACGCGCCGTTCTGCTTTGATCCTCTGCCCCGACCAATGAACAGGAGCGCCGCGAGCCGCCCGTGAGCGTTTGTTTGTGATATGATTGTTTTTTTTATCCAGTAAAATGTTTTGAATGCACTTCAGCTCGAAATGATCTGCGCTGAGTTTAATCGGCAGGTCTCTGTGCTATAGCCTGATCTCTATAGTAGAGACCCACTGTGTAACTTACACTCCTTTGTAAGTCCAGTTTAGACGTTTTAATGCAGTTGTGACGCTAAATATGAGGTGTTTGTTGGGACTGATGTCAACACAGCCTCACTTACTGACCAGCTTATGGAACCAGGTTTTATTACAAAGCAGAAACCTGAGTTTTTGTATAGTGGCCAGCCTCTCATAGTTAACCTTGATATTATTGATAATTGGGTGCTTCACTTCATGAAACAACGATGCTTATTATAGTCCATTATAGTCCATGGTAGTCGATTATAATCCATTATAGTCTACGGTAGTCTATTGTAATCCATTATAGTCTACGGTAGTCTATTGTAATCCATTATAGTCTACGGTAGTCTATTGTAATCCATTATAGTTTATGGTAGTCCATGGAAGTCTATTGTAATCCATTATAGTCTATTGTAATTCATTATAGTCTATGGTAGTCCATTATAGTCCATTGTAATCCATTATAGTCTATGGTAGTCCATTATAGTCCATTGTAATCCATTATAGTCTATGGTAGTCCATTATAGGCCATTGTAATCCATTATAGTCTATGGTAGTCCATTGTAATCCATTATAGTTTATGGTAGTCCATGGAAGTCTATTGTAATCCATTATAGTCTATTGTAATCCATTATAGTCTATGGTAGTCCATTATAGTCCATTGTAATCCATTATAGTCTATGGTAGTCCATTATAGTCCATTGTAATCCATTATAGTCTATGGTAGTCCATTATAGGCCATTGTAATCCATTATAGTCTATGGTAGTCCATTGTAATCCATTATAGTTTATGGTAGTCCATGGAAGTCTATTGTAATCCATTATAGTCTATGGTAGTCCATTATAGTCCATTGTAATCCATTATAGTCTATGGTAGTCTATTGTAATCCATTATAGTCAAAGGTAGTCCATTATAGTCCACTGAAGATTGCAAGATGTCCGGACAGGTCAGGGGGAGGTGGGTTCTTCTTAAAAGTCTCTGTCATGATGTTGCATTTGATTGTATTCAACGTCATGGGTTTGATGATTTTTCCTGCTCAAACTTGTCTACTAAACCTGCCCTTTAACTGCTGATTTGAACCAGCAGGCGTAGCTGGACACCCTCTAAACATCTTCTTGTGAACTGCCCCATGTACAGGAGACCCCACTCCAGGAAGGCTGGAGGGAGGAGGCGTGAGGAACACTGCAAAACAGAAGAGAAAGCAGATGATGTGGCCCCTCGCGGCACCTGCACCACCATGTGTCCCATTTCAGAGGTGCGGCAGCGGGAAGCACAGAACCGGCTGCACCACTTCGAGGTCCTGGCCGGCACGGAGAGAAACCGCCTGCCCCGTGCAGACGTCTGCCGTGCAGTCAAGGAATACAGCCGCCCAGCAGCCGGGAAGGACACAACAAGAGCCAGTGAGCTGCGGCCACCAGACGTGCTGCTGAAGACTGTGTGCTATTTGGTGGACGACGTAGCGGCCTGTCCTTCGCGTCAGCCCTGGACTGAGGTGAGCTGTGGGTCTCTATGTCTTCACGATGAGTGTAGATGCTGATCTAAGTATCTGATGCCCTTTACTTTGTATGTAAATTTCATGATGAATGGACCAGAAGAAATAACTCAAAACGACTTGGAAAAATGTCCGGTTCCATTGACTTACATCACAAGTGAGACTTAAAACATTAGTCATGTACGGAGCCCCGCTGGTGACATCCTGTAGAAATAAAAATAATGCATGACCACGACTTAGTAAGGCATGGGTACGAGATAATGAAGTTGTGGCCGCAACTTGGCAAAGCCTGGGAACAAGATCCTAATGCATGGCCATGACTTGGTAAGCCGTGATCTCATTCCCACACCTTACTAAGCCATGGCCACGCATTAGGATCTCGTTCCCACGCGTTAATAAGGTGTGGCCACACATTATTTTTATTTCCACAGGATGTCACCTGCGGGGCTACGTAGTCATGAGCTTATCTCACATACCTTTTTTTGTTTGATTCATGATATATTAACCGAGGGCCTCTTCGGTGCATGTGTAAACTTATTTTGATGTTATCTGGTACAGCCAGGTGAGTTTGGATCCCATTCGGTTCATCTTTGAGACTTGGGCCCAATCCCATTTTCTTCTTTTTACCCCTACCCCTTGTTGGTTGAAATCTTGTCCTACTAAATTAAAAAAAAGAGCATCACTTCATTAACAGCTACTGGCGCTGCTCTGTAGGCGACCCTGCCCGTCTGCAGTGGCTACAGTGGAGGGGAAAGTTCAGCTCCTCACTGCTGGGCTTTAGTTACATTTAGGCATTTAGGGCATCATACACCTTCAAAGAGGTAGGCAATTATTTATTATCACCCCCCCCCCCACCCCACCCACCGCCTAATTCTTCAGTGATATGAAGCTGAAGTCAGATATTCTCCAGATTCCCGTTCAAGTTTTCCCGTTCCACCTTAAATAGAGCAGCAGTGACATTCTGGTGCTTCAGGCATCAGAACTGCTGGACTAGAACACGACATTAAACTACAATAATAAGGTTAAGGTTGTTGTAATTTTCTAACAGAGAAAATTCTCACATTTGAGTGTTGCTTTGGTGTCTGCATGGGTTTCCTCCGGGTTCTCCAGTTTCCTCTCACAGTCCAAAGACATGCAGTCAGGCCAATTGGACGTGCTAAATTGCCCCTGGGTGTGAGTGTCTGTGTCTGTCTGTCTGCCCTTCGATGGACTGGTGACCTGTCCAGGGTGTATCCTGCCTTCCGCCCGATGACCGCTGGGATAGGCTCCAGCACCCCCCCGCAACCCTGAGGGAGAAGCGGCTTTATGGATGGATGGATGGATGGATGGATGAATGAATGGATGAATGAATGGATGGATGAATGGATGGATGGATGGATGGATGGATGGAGTGTTTCTTTGGTCTCTTGCTTTCTTCTTTCTTTTTTTCCTCATAACTCTCTATTTGGAGTCTCTGAAAAACCTTTTGTAGGACCATGCATCTCCAACACTCCGCCATACCCCTCTATCTCAACAAAAATTGGGACACCCTATGCCTAGACATGAACACACAAAACAGAGGGCCAAAGGCTCAGTGGTAGGGCTGAGGGGTGATACGGGATTGGGCCTTGTTTCCGGTTTTTCATACCGCTTTTGGCTTCTGCTTATGTGGTAGAGGTTTGTAGCCGGATTTCTACAAAGCTGCTTTGTCTTGATGTCTATTCTGAAAGTGGTGTAGAATTGACTTCCGTACACATTAAGCTCATTTGAAATGTGGGTCTGGTAGCCGGTATATTAGCCCGTATATTGTTCACCAAAAGTCACACAGAGGAGGAGAAATTTCAAAGGAAATTTTCTTACCTTACAGTGCCCTGTATGTACCACTCCACTATGAATTCATTTAAAAATATGTTTTAGGCCACAAGCTTGTCTCAAAACTGTTATTAAATATCAGGCAGCACATTTTGTGCCATGTTTCCATGAGGGAGCTTTTAGAGGCAATATACGCTTCTGACTTCTAGTTACCACCACTGTGAACAACCCTGACTTTTTAAAGGGGAATTCCACCAATTTTTCAAAACTTCTTAAATAATTTAGTCCTTGAGATGTAAGCATGGTCATTCAGAGTGGTTTGATGTGGCGTGGCTTATTATAGAGACACTAACAGACTCCAGTTTCTTTGCAGTGGTAGTGATGGGAACCAGGGGTCACAATGGAGTTTTGTTTGTAATGTTGATGGTAAAATGGTAAAATAGTCATAAGTATGAACAAAATCGGTTCTTTTGTAACTATTTTGTCCACATGAAGTTTGGAGGTCTGTAGTGATTGACTCTGCAGAAAGTTGGTGACCTCTGCGCACTATGCCCCTCAGCATCCGCTGACCGCTCTGTCATTTTACGTGGCCGACCACTTCGTGGCTGAGCTGCTGTCGTTCCCAATCGCTTCCACTTTGTTATAATCCCACTGACAGTGGACTGTGGAATATTTAGTAGTGAGGAAATTTCACGACTGGACTTGCTGCACAGGTGGCGTCCGATCACGGCACCACGCTGGAATTCTCTGAGCTCCTGAGAGCGACCCATTCTTTCACTAATGTCTGTAGAAGCAGTCTGCAGGCCTAGGGGCTCGGCTTTATTCACCTGTGGCCATGGAAGTGATTGGAACACCTGAGTACGTTTGGAGATATAGTGCACAACACATTCTCCAATCTGAAGAACCTTTTCACCATGCAAAGAACGTTTAATGCATGTGAATGGATCTGATTGTTCATGGCTCTATATAGAATGACCGTCTTTTCTTTTGACATGACAAGGTTTTAAATTCAGAGGTTGATTCTGTTTTCATATCAATGTTCCCAGTTTTACAGCTCATCAGGAGTATGGTCAGGTTTATTGTGTCTCTGGATGTTGTTCAGGTCTACAGCTTTGTGTTTGACCGGTTGCGCAGCGTGCGGCAGGACATGGTCATCCAGCGTGTTTCTGGGCCGGAGTGCGCGAGCGTGCTGGAGCGAACGGTGCGCTTCCTCCTGTACGCCTCTTACCGACTGTGTGGTCAACCTTTAAGGCTTTACGACCCGCACATCAACGACACACACCTACAGGAGAGCCTGAGCTGGCTGCTGGAGTGCTACAGTGAGGGACAGCACCAGCACCAGGACGAGTTCCAGGCCCTCAGCCTGCTCTACAATCTGGGTGAGTGGATGGGATGCTTGTAAGCGTGTTGCTCATGCAGGCATGTTAGTATGTACACCGATTTGCCAGTTTATTAGGTGCCCACCACATGTGCACTCACTGGCCACTTTATTAGGTCTTGTATTTTTTTAGATCCACTGACCATATAGGAGCACTTTGTAATTCTACAGTTACAGACTGTAGACCGTCGGTTTCTCTGCAGACTTTGTTAGCCCCCTTTTATGCTGTTCTTCAGTGATCAGGACCACCGCAGAGCAGGTGTTATTTAGGTGGTGTCATTCTCAGCACCGCAGTGACACTGACGTGGTGGTTGCATGCACTGTCAAAACATTATGCAGCTTTTAGACCTAAAAAGTAACCAAGTTGACAATTTTGGACAATTTTATGCTTCCAACTTAGTGGGAACAGTTTGTGGACGGCCCCTTCCTGTTCCAACATGACTGCGCACCACTGCACAAAGCACATATGAAAGTGGCTCAGGTCTGATTTGAAAAGATCAGATTTGTGTCCACACAGCCCTGAAAACATCAGATCTGAGTCACATTAGGGCAAAAAATCGGATTTGTGCCACTTCAACCTGGTAATGTGAACGTAGCCCTGGTCATTCTTTAAAAGCTTCTTTACTTCTTTGTGTGTTTCCAGGTTCACCACGTGCTCTCCAGCACGCCCTCGAGCTACCGCATAAGGTGCGGCACTCTTCACCGGTTCAGTTGGCTCTGGCACTCAATAGGGCCTACATGGAACGCAACCCTGTCCGGCTCCTCCGCCTGGCCCAGAGATTGGACTTTTTGCAGGCCTGTGCACTCCACCGGCACCTGCTGTCCTGCAGGAGGGATCTGCTTCTGCTCTACAGCCACGGACACAGCAGCCGAAACTGCCGTTTCCCCATCCAGAAATTAGCAGACATTCTGTCTCTGGAGTGTTCTCTAGCTGCTCAGCTTTGCCAGACTCATGGGATACACGTTAACGGGGACTACGTTGTCTTCTCAAAGGGTTCTTTCACAGAGAGCCCGTCTGAAGAACTGCAGTGTGCACATATGCACAAGCTAGTGGACGACAAGCAACAAGATCTTTCACTTAGCAACATCATTCATGGCATTGCTTGAACATGGTTTGTAGTGGGGCTGCAACTAACGATTATTTTCATTGTCGATTAATCTCATGATTATTCTCTTGATTAATCGATTAGTTGTTTGGTCTATAAAATGTCAGAAAATGGTGCAAAAAAAGTTGATCAGGATTTTCTGAAGCCCAAGATGACTTCCTCAAATGACTTTTCTTGTCCACACCATAAAAAGATATTCAGTTTGGTGTCACAGAGGAGTAAAGAAACCAGAAAATATTCAAATTTAAGAAGCAGATATCTGAGAATTTTTACCTTTTTAAAAAAAAGAAAAAACAATACTCGGTCTGATTAATTGGTTACCAAAATAGTTGGCGATTAATTCAATAGTCGACAACTAATCGATTAATCGATTCATTGTTGCAGCTCTAGTTTATAAAGGGGTTGTTTGCCAAAGTTTAAAATGTACTTTATTGTTGAGTATTTTAAGGTGGTAAACTTGGAGTGATGTTTTAATGCTAAGGATGTTCTGTGCTGCTTTTAAAGCCCTATGGTATTGTATTGATCTGGGACTGTTTATTGATAAGTTCACTGTTAAATCAATAAAGTGACTTATTGGCAGGATTTCAGGCGGTACACAAACCCTTTTGCCACATGCATTTCAGTGAGGTTTTTTAGTTTTTGCAGGTGAAACTTGAAAAATAAAAAATGTTTCTTATGAAATGTTCTGTGGACTAAATGTTATGGCTTATTAATATTAACACAGAATCACTGCAGATGGAGAAATCGGAGCGGTTAGGAAGAAAGCCTACGTTCTTTCTTCATGATCGTCTAATCTGTCATGCTTATGTTCTAATGTCCTTTATAATATTCATTCAGGTATGCATGAAACATAGACTTTCATTTTTCCGTTTATGTGAATTGGCATTTGTTCTTTGTCAACAACTACATAAATTTGTAAACAAGCCCATAAATTTAGCCTATGACTCCAGCTTCATAGCTGGAACATAAGCGGCACATCTAAATTCATATGAATTTCATGATGTGTATGTTTTGCGCTGAAAAAAACATCCTCAGATGTACTTTTTCGTAGCACAAGGGAATGTCCAAAACGTCTTCAGGGCAGCTGTCATTCATTCATCTCCTCAAGTGTGTGCATCATAATGCACAACTCCATGTTGCAAGCATCTCAGTCCTTCCATGGCTGGGGCCCGCTTACTAGACATGACGCCCACTATAGATATTCACTGAGCATGTTTGGAATGGATCAGGCGAACATGTATAGAAAGCATGTTCCAGATCCCACAGCAACATTATGAACTGAAGACATTGGTCACAATATTTCACTCATATCTGATTACAAAACAGTCGATAGATAGGGAGACACATAAACAGACAGACAGATACACTATATTTCCAAAAGTATTCAGTCACCATTCCAAATCATTGAGTTCAGGTGTTCCAGTCACTTCCATGGCCACAGGTGTATAAAGCCGAGCCCCTAGGCCTGCAGACTGCTTCTACAGACATTAGTGAAAGAATGGGTCGCTCTCAGGAGCTCAGAGAATTCCAGCGTGGTGCCGTGATCGGACGCCACCTGTGCAGCAAGTCCAGTCGTGAAATTTCCTCACTACTAAATATTCCACAGTCAACTGTCAGTGGGATTATAACAAAGTGGAAGCGATTGGGAACGATAGCAACTCAGCCACAAAGTGGTCGGCCACATAAAATGACAGAGCGGGGTCAGCGGATGCTGAGGGGCATAGTGCGCAGAGGTCGCCAACTTTCTGCAGTCAATCGCAACAAACCTCCAAACTTCACGTGGCCTTCAGATCAGCTCAAGAACAGCGTAGAGAGCTTCATGGAATGGGTTTCCATGGCCGAGCAGCTGCATCCAAGCCTTACATCACCAAGCACAATGCAAAGCGTGGAATGCAGTGGTGTAAAGCGCCACCACTGGACTCTAGAGCAGTGGAGACGTGTTCTCTGGAGTGACCAATCACGCTTCTCCATCTGGGAATCCAATGGACGAGTCTGGGTTTGGTGGTTGGGAGAACGGTACTTGTCTGCCCGCGTTGTGCCAAGTGTAAAGTTTGGTGGAGGGGGGATCATGGTGTGGGGTTGTGTTTCAGGAGTTGGGCTCGGCCCCTTAGTTCCAGTGAAAGGAACTCTTAATGCTTCAGCAGACCGAGATCTTGGACAAGTTCATGCTCCCAACTTTATGAGAACAGTTTGGGACCCCTTCCTGTTCCAACATGACTGCGCACCAGTGCACAAAGCAGGTCCATAAAGACACGGATGAGCCAGTTTGGTGTGGAAGAACAACTGGCCTGCGCAGAGTCCTGACCTCAACCCCATAGAACACCTTTGGGATGAAGTAGAGCGGAGACTGTGAGCCAGACCTTCTCGGCCAACATCACTGTCTAACCTCACCAATGCGTTTCTGGTAGAACAGACAAAAATTCCCATAAACACTCCTAACCCTTGTGGAAAGCCTTCCCTGAAGAGTTGAAGCTGGTATAGCTGCAAAGGGTGGGCTGACATCATATTAGACCCTATGGATTAAGAATGGGATACCACTAGGTTTCATGAGTGTGAAGGCAGACGAGCGAATACTTTTGGCAGTCGATCGATCTTTACTGGCAATTGCAGTGTTTCAGTAGCAAGACATAACTGCACTTAAACTATGCAGAAAGTAAAAACACAGACATAAGCTAAAGAGAGTAGAAAAAGAAGTATATCTATTTGCATATTTACATATATAAGCAAATAAGACTTTTGATGTATTTACATGACAGCAGGCCCTGAGTAGTACGAGGTCTAAAGGCACAGTGAGTGTAGACATAATTAGCAGTTGCAGCAGTATTACGAAACCTTTGCTGGGCTTAAAAGTGGTAATTTTATATTTATATGTTCACGATATACCGCAGACTCTTAACAATGACCGCTGCGATGTAATATATCGTGCAGCCCGTGGAGCCGGGCTTGTTTTGGACCTGTAGGCGGGCTTTGAGGACTCTTAACTGCAGCAGCTCGGTCGTAGTAAGGCAACCACAAGAAACTATGGGCGAAGCTGAAGCAGTCCCAGCCGACGAAAAGCAAGGGGATTCGGGCAGTTGTGCCGCTGATGAGTCGGTGGTGTGGAGTCAAGAGGTGGAAGTGTGTCTTTTTCACGCCATGCTGGGTCATAAACCTGTCGGTGAGACACATTTTTTGGTATTTTTCTTACGGTCTCATCACACTAGGCCTCGGTCCCCGGTGTAGAGTGCAGCTTTCAGTCCGTCAGCCGGCAACCCGAAAGCCCGCATACGGGGCGGCCGTGTGGTCGGCCACATTTTCCGGAGCCAGTGTTGTGAGGAATTTTACTTAGTTAGTGCAATTAAACGTTTTTAAAATACACGTATAGTTAGCTGGGCTTCTAGGTTCATTTTAATTGGACTGGTAAACCAGCGCTTTGAAGCCAGAGTCAGTTAGATTTATTTGCCGGCTAGCCAGTTAGCACGAAGCTAACTTACGGAGCTGTGCTGCTAATCTAATGCAAAAAACGACGAGAAGATTTAAAAAACACACGTATGCAGGCAGCAGTCGACCTTTTAAGGCAGTTTGTTGTAGAGTAAGTTAGTTAGCTTATGAGGGCGAAGCTGAAGTGAAGCTTCTTGTTGGAATTTTCTCCGGTCCACCTTAAATTCTGCAGCGGTTATGTTCTCGCACCTGGCGCTGCTGCACCATTTAAGGTGGAAAGGAAGAATTAGAATAGACACTCTACTTCAGCCTCATCTGTTTAGCCCTCAGTCGGCTGCCTGTGCGGATGCTGTAAACGGCTTAAAATGTGTTTAAATATGTTTTATAAAGTCATTTAACGGCTTGTTTAACCTCCCATCTCGGTTACGTTCATACAGAAGTCAAATGCAGTGTCAGGGACGGAGGAGGCCTCGTGGTCCTGCCACAGTAACTTCACTGGTGCTGTGATGCTTAAGTTCAGCTGCCCCATATGACCAAACCCTTCACAAGCCATGTTTTTCTCTGCACAGAGGCCTTAGGACAGTATGGGGTACATAGGCCTTAGATCAGGGGTGCACGGGTTCTCCAGACCTGGAGAATTTAGAACCATTTTTGCCAACTGGAACTGGCACGGTGGAATTAGACCTCTGCATTTCACCCATCCGTGCAGTGAAACACCAACATGCATGTACACTTGCCTGGAGTGGTGGGCAGCCTTATCCACGGCACCCGGGGAGCAATTGGGGGTTAGGTGCCTTGCTCAAGGGCACTTCAGTCATGGACTGTGAGTCAAGGGGATCGAACCGGCAACCTTCCGGTCACAGGGCTCATTCCCTAACCTCCAGACCAGGACTGCCCTCATAGAGAGCTGTAGTCTGGCACAGTTTGGAGGTTTCCCTGCTCAGACACACCCACTTAACCTGGCAGTTAACAGAAATGTAATCAGGTGTGTTGGAGCAGGTAAATCACCAAACTGTGCTGGACACCGGAGTTGTGCGCCCCTGCCTTTAGATAAATAAGCGAATGGAAGAGGGGAAGGGGATGCATGATGTTATTCGCTGACTGCTGGTGAGGTATTATATCTTTTCAGTGACTTGATATGAATGTGACCTGTAGGGTTCATGAACTAACAAGGTAAACCATTTTCAAGTTGACGTCACTCCTGTAAGGCCAGTTTTTATCCACCCTTTTCTGTTAATAATGCCATTTGTGGTGTTGTATGTGCTATATACATGCATGTCACACATCAGTCAGATTTGGGAGGGTGCATATCGGGTTTGTCGGGCTCATTTGGTTAAATACAGCTAATTTTGCTCATCTCAGCTGACTTAGGAAGTGTTGGAAGATGGAAAAAAGACTGGTAAAGTTGTGTAATGTAATGTTTATTTAAAAAAAAAAACTGGTGGTTAATTGGCAACAGGTCAATAACATGATTAGGTATAAAAGCATTTCTGAGAGTCTGAGTCTCAGAGAATCTGGAGAAATCTTTGTATGCACGGGACAAAACCTGTATTTGCTGGCTGTGATCTTTGAGCCCTTTGGCACTGCATTAAAAACAGATATGATTCTGTAGTGGAAATCACTGAATGGGCTCCGGAACACTTCTGAAAGCCACTGTCTGTGAAAAGAGTTCATCGTTGCATTCCCAAATGCTAATTAAAACTGAAATGCAAAGAAGAAACTATACATCAACAGGATCCAGAAATGCTGCCACCTTCTCTGGGCCAAGCTCGTTTAAAGTGGACTGTGATCCGACGAACTCGGCTTGTTATCAGTGCATAGTTCAAAAGCCAGTGTTCATGATGGTATAGGGGTGCGTTATATCTGTGAAGGCACCATTTATGCCGAATGACATACATGTTTTGACAACATATGCTGCCATCCAGGTAATGTCTTTTTCAAGGAAGGCCTTGCTTATGTCAGTAAGACAGCAACAAAACACATTCTGCATGTATTACAACAGCATTGATCCATATTGAAAGAGTGCAAAGCTGGCCTGTCTGCAGTCCAGAACGGTCACCCACTGAAAACATTTGGCACATTATGAACTTTTTGGGAAATGGGGTTGTAATATGAATCAGTAACTGGTTAGTAGCAATATACATTGTACGCCTATATACATCTGTAAATGTATTATGCAGTTGAGTGAACTAGATAGCTGTTAACAGAATAGCTATGGCTATTTTACTGCTTCTTCTCTTATTGCAGGGGTCAACCGTCACTTCCATATGATTTGCATTCGTGATAAATTTAGTCAAAACATTGGGAGGCAGGTGTCTTCAAAAGTCATCTGGGATCACCTGGGGACAATGTACGACATGCAGGCGCTGGTGAGTCAACCGCCTGATTGAGAATATAGTATCATTTGCGGTGAGAAAATAATTAACTTGTTTTTTTTGTTTTTTTTTACAGCATGAGTCTGAAATACTGCCCTTTCCCAACTCAGAAAAAACCTTCGTGCTACCTGAGGACATAATACAGGATGTTAAAGAAGGTGAGATGCATTTATCTACATTTTTAAGGGCTGTTTCTTCGTATATAGTATTTACCGTGTCTTAACTGAATGTCTTCTTTGGTTCTTGCTGCAGGGAAGGTAGGCTCAGAGGACGACTTGAAAGAAGAGTTCAAAGAAGAGAGGGATCTTTCCGCCACACATGAAGAAGGTTCTCTTTTCTCTTTTTTTTTATTTATTTATTTTTTTATTTTTTTTTTTATCCCCCCTTCATTTTCTTCCACATTGCTGTCCTCTGCCTTTTTGCTTTGCCCTCTCTTTCATTCTCTTTCTTTCTTTCTGATGCAAGACGTCTCTTTACATCTGCGTCATTGCATTTTTCTTCTTTTTCTTTCCTGGATCGTTCTCCCATTTGGCTCGTAGCTCGGTGCAGCTCACCCTGGTGATTTGTGTCTCATTTTCAAAGGTCTGGGTCCCAGTATGGCTGGCCAGGAGTTTGCAAGGTATGGACAGAAGAAAACGTTTCACTCTGTTCCAAAACTCCAGCTTGAGCTCAGTACAGACCAGCTCAGAACCAAAGGCCTCTGTAGGCAGTCCTCTGAGTCTCTCTCTCTCTCTCTCTCTCTCTCTCTCTCTCTCTCTCTCTCTCTCTCTCTCTCTCTCTCTCTCTCTCTCTCTCTCTCTCTCTCTCCTTATGTGTTGTACCTTATCTAGTCTTGCTGTGTGTGGATAGAGGCAAGCCCTATCAAGAGGTTGAATGAGTCTTAGACCTAAAACATACTTCATGCTAGGACGCGAATGCAGACACTTTGAGCTATGCAGATGGGGTTTCACGCATAGCTGCCTTAAAAAACATATAACAAGTATATATTTCATAACGTGATGCAAGCACAAGCTGCGTTTGGAACATTAAAGCAGGGGGCGCTATAACATCAGCCAAGCCTGACCAAGCTGTCTTGTACTGCCAGTGTGCTCTGTCAACTGTCATAGCAGAAAAGCAGTTGAGTCTCGCGCAAAGACAGCATAAAAATATGGGTATCGCATTTTCATTCCAAGAGGAGAGAGAAGGCAGCTCGCTCCCCTCGACTGTCCACATTTAGCTCCTGAGGCTGTTGGAATAATAGTAGATCTCTCTCTAATTTGCCCTCCATCACCTCTTTCAGTACGGAGTGGTTTAACCTCCACAGCAACGTAAGAACGCGTGGTGAATTTGTACAGAAGGACCGAGCGTTTGCAGTGCTTTGGCCAAGCGCGGTCATCTGTAATTTGGACTGTGTAGGTGTTTCTGACTGCTGTGACTAGCATAGCTACGGTAGTGGGTTTTATTATATATATATATATATATATATATATATATATATATATATATATATATATATATATATGTGTGTGTGTGTGTGTGTGTGTGTGTGTGTGTGTGTGTGTATATATGTATATATATATATATATATATATATATATATATATATATATATATATATATAATGTGTGTGGAAGTGACTACAGTAACTGACCATTTGCTCTGATAGTGTTGTGGCTGAGACGGGTGGGTGACAAGTGTTAGCTTTTGCTACACACATTGTTATACGTGTTTACAGTGGGTTGCAAAAGTATTCAGCCCCCTTGAACTTTTCAACCTTTTGCCACATTTCAGGCTTCAAACATAAAGATATGAAATTGTAATTTTTTGTGAAGAATCAACAACAAGTGGGACACAATTGTGAAGTGGAACGAAATTTATTGGATATTTTAAACTTTTTTTAGAAATAAAAAACTGAAAAGTGGGGCGTGCAATATTATTCGGCCCCTTTACTTTCAGTGCAGCAAACTCACTCCAGAAGTTCAGTGAGGATCTCTGAATGATCCAATGTTGACCTAAATGACTGATGATGATAAATAGAATCCACCTGTGTGTAATCAAGTCTCCGTATAAATGCACCTGCTCTGTGATAGTCTCAGAGTTCTGTTTAAAGCGCAGAGAGCATCATGAAGACCAAGGAACACACCAGGCAGGTCCGAGATACTGTTGTGGAGAGGTTTAAAGCCGGATTTGGATAGAAAAAGATTTCCCAAGCTTTAAACATCTCAAGGAGCACTGTGCAAGCGATCATATTGAAATGGAAGGAGCATCAGACCACTGCAAATCTACCAAGACCCGGCCGTCCCTCTAAACTTTCAGCTCAAACAAGGAGAAGACTGATCATAGATGCAGCCAAGAGGCCCATGATCACTCTGGATGAACTGCAGAGATCTACAGCTGAGGTGGGAGACTTTGTCCATAGGACAACGATCAGTGGTACACTGCACAAATCTGGGCTTTATGGAAGAGTGGCAAGAAAAAGCCATTTCTCAAAGATATCCATAAAAAGTCTCATTTAATGTTTGCCACAAGCCACCTGGGAGACACACCAAACATGTGGAAGAAGGTGCTCTGGTCAGATGAAACCAAAATCGAACTTATGTTTGGCGTAAAAGCAATACAGCTCATCACCCTGAACACACCATCCCCACTGTCAAACATGGTGGTGGCAGCATCATGGTTTGGGCCTACTTTTCTTCAGCAGGGACAGGGAAGATGGTTAATATTGATGGGAAGATGGATGGAGCCAAATACAGGACCATTCTGGAAGAAAACCTGTTGGAGTCTGCAAAAGACCTGAGACTGGGACGGAGATTTATCTTCCAACAAGACAATGATCCAAAACATAAAGCAACATCTACAATGGAATGGTTCACAAATAAACGTATCCAGGTGTTAGAATGGCCAAGTCAAAGTCCAGACCTGAATCCAATCGAGAATCTGTGGAAAGAGCTGAAAACTGCTGTTCACAAACGCTCTCCATCCAACTTCACTGAGCTCGAGCTGTTTTGCAAGGAAGAATGGGCAAAAATTTCAGTCTCTCGATGTGCAAGACTGACAGAGACGTACCCCAAGCCACTTGCAGCTGTAATCACAGCAAAAGGTGGCGCTACAAAGTATTAAAGCAAGGGGGCTGAATAATATTGCACGCCCCACTTTTCAGTTTTTTATTTCTAAAAAAAGTTTAAAATATCCAACAAATTTCGTTCCACTTCACGATTGTGTCCCACTTGTTGTTGACTCTTCACAAAAAATATCAATTTCATATCTTTATGTTTGAAGCCTGAAATGTGGCAAAAGGTTGAAAAGTTCAAGGGGGCTGAATACTTTTGCAACCCACTGTATATACGTATACGTGTTTTAGTACTCGCCGATACTCAGTCAGATATCATTCTGGCAGTGTTCACATTAAACGATTTTTGCCAATCCGATTACAGATTAAGACTGAGGTGTGTGTATATGTTCACTCTACTCAATAATCTGATGGAACATCTTCGTTTACATGCTCACTGCAAGTAATCCAGTCGACTAGGTGCATACGTAGAGAACCACTTGTTGTAGATGTTACCATGACGACCAGCATCACGTGAGTCCAATTCAGAGTGAGATGAGCAGCAGTGAGCAGTGCTTGTGTTTTCAATGGCTTTAAAATTATGTCAGACTTAGGAAAACGTCCTTGTTAACGAAGACCGAGAGGAATAAGTCGTGTTCTGAGACGCATAAGCCGGACGTCCGTCCCACCGCCGTCTTTTAAAGATCAGAACATAAACTTCGTCTCCTCTGCAGACCAGTTTCTGCTCCACCATGTTGAACGGTATAAACCTTCACTGTGACGCGACACACATGCAGAACAGACTTACTTTCCAGTTTTTTTTTATTTACAGGATTGTCCACCTCGTTCAGTCGGATAGAACCTGTTTTCCGAAAGGCCTTAATTGGACTAGACTATTCTGATTTGAGGTGTTGGTTGGATTATTAACAAATTATTAGGCTGCATGTAAGCGTGGTTACTGAGTAGCCTGCTTAGAATTAAACAGCTGTTAATGTAAATGAGGGCAGTGTACCGAAAATCATTAAATCTAGCTCATTTTAATGAACTAGAGTTTTACTGCACATCTAATAAGTGCGTCTGTACAGCTGTAAATAAAGTACGTTCCATAGTTTTGAACCCCAGTCTATTTTTAGGCTCAACGCCCTGTGCGGTCTCTGTAGAACAGTGACATCGGAAGCTGATCCAAGGAGCTCACTTGTGAAGTTTTACGCCTGAAGTATTTTGGTTGGCTGGTTGAGCTGTAGCTGTAGCTGAATGTCCTCTGAGGCCAGACTTGGGCCCAATCCCATTTCTTCTTTTTAACTCTACCCCTTGTTTTAGAGTGTCACCCTAACCCCTTGCAACTGGGTGACATGGGGTAGTGGTTGAAATCTTGCCCTACAAAATGGGACCCTCAAATAAAAATAAAATAATAAATAAAAATGATTTAATTAACAGCTACTAGCGCCGCTCTGTAGGCGACCCTGCCCGTCTGCAGGGACAGCAGAGGAGGGGAAAGTTCAGCTCCTCACTGCTGGGCTTTAGTTACATTTAGGGATCATACGCCTTCAAAGAGGGGGGCAGTTATTTATTATCACCCCCCCCTAATTCTTCAGTGATGTGAAACTGAAGTCAGATATTCACCAGATTCCTGTTCCAATTGTCCCATTTCACCTTAAATGGAGGAGCAGTTACATTCTGGTGCTTCAGGTGTCAAATTTTTTTTAATGGAGAAAATTCTCACATTTCTGGGTTTCTTTGGTCCTGCTGGTTTTTCTTTTTTTCTTATAACCCTCTGTGTTGAGTGAGTCTCTGAAAAACCTCTATTTGAAGAGTCATGTAGCTCTAACTCTTCGCCCGACCCCTCCGTCTCAACAAAAATTGGGACACCCTACGCCTAGACGTAGCTTTACAGAAAAATCCGTGTCCAAGCCACCATGAGTGTCGTCAATGGCAACAGTGGCAAGGAAAAAACTCCCTTTTTTTTTTTTTTTAAATTATTATTCCTTGGCCACACCACCCCTTTTCCAGGGGACATATTATTATTTCTTTTTCACTTTGTTATTTAAGTCACAGCTCATCATTTATTAATAATAATAATAATAATAATAATACAGATATAAGGTGATGTGGCACCACAACCACCCAACACCCCTCCAAACACCACCACCACCCCACCCTCACCCACCCCTAGCAAAACAAAACATATAAAAAAAAGAAGAGAGGATGAAATAACATTAGTAGTAATAAGCATAAGAAGAATGATAACAATAACACTTAACAATGGACAAACTGGACATGCAGGACAGACAAACGCAAAAACTTAACAAAAAAAAAAAAAGTAATGCCCCCTTTTGTAATCATAACATGGGTAGTTATCAAATCCTCTGTAGGGGTTTAGACCCTGTCCTGATGGGTTTGGAGAGAGAAATCAAATCAACTCTCAATGTATTGTAAAAATTGTGACCAGGTTTCCTTGAAAGGTTTTGTGTGATTTGTGAAATTTGCTGCAAGTCTCTCCAGGTTACCGTGATCTGTGAGGAGGTCAAGCCAAAGCTTTATTGAAATTTTGGTTCTGTCCTTCCAGTTCAGCAGTAAAGCTTTTTTAGCAATGGTAAGTGATATGAATATAAAGGGTTTGAGGTGATTGGATGATGAAAGTGAGGAAAGGTCATTAAGTAGCGCTAAGATGGGACATAAAGGGATGACAAGGCCCAAAATCTCTGATAGCCTGTCCATGACCTCTGACCAAAACTGCTGGATCGGGGGGCAGTTCCAGAAGGCATGATAACAGTAATCTGTTAAAGCTGGACAATGCTGGGATTGATCACTGTGACTGAAAGAGGCTGTAATATATATTCTGTGAAGGCTTTTATATTGAATTAATTGGAGTTTTGAATCGCTGGACATAGAGAAGATGTCACTGGATATATTTTCCAGTTGACATTACAAGGAAAAACTCCCTAAAAAGCAAGAGGGAGGAAGCTTGAGAGGAACCAAGACTCGATACTGGATAGCAAACAGCATTAGTTTAAATTATATTAATACAAAACGGGGGGAAAACGGGTGGAGCAGAGGAGGGGAAAGTTCAGCTCCTCACTGCTGGGCTTTAGTTACATTTAGGGATCATACGCCTTCAAAGAGGGGGGCAGTTATTTATTATCACCCCCCCCTAATTCTTCAGTGATGTGAAACTGAAGTCAGATATTCACCAGATTCCTGTTCCAATTGTCCCATTTCACCTTAAATGGAGGAGCAGTTACATTCTGGTGCTTCAGGTGTCAAATTTTTTTTAATGGAGAAAATTCTCACATTTCTGGGTTTCTTTGGTCCTGCTGGTTTTTCTTTTTTTCTTATAACCCTCTGTGTTGAGTGAGTCTCTGAAAAACCTCTATTTGAAGAGTCATGTAGCTCTAACTCTTCGCCCGACCCCTCCGTCTCAACAAAAATTGGGACACCCTACGCCTAGACGTAGCTTTACAGAAAAATCCGTGTCCAAGCCACCATGAGTGTCGTCAATGGCAACAGTGGCAAGGAAAAAACTCCCTTTTTTTTTTTTTTTAAATTATTATTCCTTGGCCACACCACCCCTTTTCCAGGGGACATATTATTATTTCTTTTTCACTTTGTTATTTAAGTCACAGCTCATCATTTATTAATAATAATAATAATAATAATAATACAGATATAAGGTGATGTGGCACCACAACCACCCAACACCCCTCCAAACACCACCACCACCCCACCCTCACCCACCCCTAGCAAAACAAAACATATAAAAAAAAGAAGAGAGGATGAAATAACATTAGTAGTAATAAGCATAAGAAGAATGATAACAATAACACTTAACAATGGACAAACTGGACATGCAGGACAGACAAACGCAAAAACTTAACAAAAAAAAAAAAAGTAATGCCCCCTTTTGTAATCATAACATGGGTAGTTATCAAATCCTCTGTAGGGGTTTAGACCCTGTCCTGATGGGTTTGGAGAGAGAAATCAAATCAACTCTCAATGTATTGTAAAAATTGTGACCAGGTTTCCTTGAAAGGTTTTGTGTGATTTGTGAAATTTGCTGCAAGTCTCTCCAGGTTACCGTGATCTGTGAGGAGGTCAAGCCAAAGCTTTATTGAAATTTTGGTTCTGTCCTTCCAGTTCAGCAGTAAAGCTTTTTTAGCAATGGTAAGTGATATGAATATAAAGGGTTTGAGGTGATTGGATGATGAAAGTGAGGAAAGGTCATTAAGTAGCGCTAAGATGGGACATAAAGGGATGACAAGGCCCAAAATCTCTGATAGCCTGTCCATGACCTCTGACCAAAACTGCTGGATCGGGGGGCAGTTCCAGAAGGCATGATAACAGTAATCTGTTAAAGCTGGACAATGCTGGGATTGATCACTGTGACTGAAAGAGGCTGTAATATATATTCTGTGAAGGCTTTTATATTGAATTAATTGGAGTTTTGAATCGCTGGACATAGAGAAGATGTCACTGGATATATTTTCCAGTTGACATTACAAGGAAAAACTCCCTAAAAAGCAAGAGGGAGGAAGCTTGAGAGGAACCAAGACTCGATACTGGATAGCAAACAGCATTAGTTTAAATTATATTAATACAAAACGGGGGGAAAACGGGTGGAGCAGAGGAGGGGAAAGTTCAGCTCCTCACTGCTGGGCTTTAGTTACATTTAGGGATCATACGCCTTCAAAGAGGGGGGCAGTTATTTATTATCACCCCCCCCTAATTCTTCAGTGATGTGAAACTGAAGTCAGATATTCACCAGATTCCTGTTCCAATTGTCCCATTTCACCTTAAATGGAGGAGCAGTTACATTCTGGTGCTTCAGGTGTCAAATTTTTTTTAATGGAGAAAATTCTCACATTTCTGGGTTTCTTTGGTCCTGCTGGTTTTTCTTTTTTTCTTATAACCCTCTGTGTTGAGTGAGTCTCTGAAAAACCTCTATTTGAAGAGTCATGTAGCTCTAACTCTTCGCCCGACCCCTCCGTCTCAACAAAAATTGGGACACCCTACGCCTAGACGTAGCTTTACAGAAAAATCCGTGTCCAAGCCACCATGAGTGTCGTCAATGGCAACAGTGGCAAGGAAAAAACTCCCTTTTTTTTTTTTTTTTAAATTATTATTCCTTGGCCACACCACCCCTTTTCCAGGGGACATATTATTATTTCTTTTTCACTTTGTTATTTAAGTCACGGAAAACGGGTGGAGCAATGGTCAATTAGATAGTTTGAGTTTATACAGTAGCAGCAGCATCAGAAGGGTGAGGTTTGCACAGCGTTGTACAGTGTGAAGCTCAATAGTGGTTGAAACGGTCCAGAAGGCTGGTCAGCAGTGGGCACCCGATCAAGGCAGAAGAAGCAACAGCACGAGACCCACAGGATGGGCAGCTGTTCAACTCCGCAAAGAAAAGGAAACGCACAGAAAGTGAGTTCTGTAGAGAGTGACTGATCACCGATTATTGTTAACAGACTCCAGCAGGTCAAATTATTACAGCCTAACTGAAAGGGAGAAACCAGAAAGGTAGCAGAGTCACGAGGCCCACTGAGATGTCAGCGCCCCTCTGCTCCACCGTCAGCAAACCTGAGTGAGTGCGACAGCACCAATACTCCCAGTTTACCATAATACTCTGTCCATCAACCCACAGATCTGCAGCTTTCATCTGACAGGGGAAAACTAATTACCAAAGGCTTGACCAAACAAGAAGGTTTTTAGCCTAGACTTAAAGACTGGGGCTGTGTCTGAGGCCCAGACACTGACTGGACGATTATTCCAAAGTTTGGGAGCTTTGTATACCTCATCTATTTTTGGCAAAAGGAGACAGGTGTGTAAATTTGATTTTTGTGAGCAATTCCTTTAAAGCGAATTTCACCAGTTTTCAAGTTAAATGTGTTTTCAGCTTGCCAAGAAAGCAGACGACTCGATACAGGACTAGGAGCATAACTTGGGACTGTTTGTATTACAGTGGGAGAATATTCATCTACGATTCTGCTTGTGTTTTGGCTAATAGACCATCATTGTAATGGAGCTGGTGCCTGCCTGTTTGGTCAGAGCTATGTCTCAGGAATTGGAAGTTTTAGGCTGAAAATGTGTTGACATTTTGGCTTTAAATGTCTGGCGCGAAATGTATGACCATCATATTTTCTTTCTAGGTCAGTGGCAAATAATGCTGTTCAAAATCATTATTTAAAAAATACTGCTAATAAAAAGAACGAGGTGCACTTTGTAGTTCTACAGTTACAGAATGTAGTCCATCTGTTTCTCTGATACTCTGTTACCCTGTTCTTCAGTGGTCAGGACCCCCATGGACCCTCACAGAGCAGGTACTATTTGGGTGGTGGGTCATTCTCAGCACTGCAGTAACACTGACATGGTGCTGGTGGTGGTTTAGTGTGTGTTGTGCTGGTGCGAGTGGATCAGACACAGTAGTGCAGCTGGAGTTTTCAGTGCTGAGAATGATCCACCACTCAAATAGTACCTGCTCTGTGAGGGTCCATGGGGGTCCTGGCCACTGAAGAACAGGGTAACAAAGGATCAGAGAATGCTGCTGGAGTTTTTAAATGCCTCAGGTTCACTGTTGGACTGAGAATAGTCCACCAACCAAAAATATCCAGCTGACAGTGTCCTGTGGGCAGCGTCCTGTGACCACCGATGAAGGACTAGAGGATGACCAACACAAGCTGTCGTGGACTGACGATATAGGGAGTGTCTAATAGAGTGGACAGTGTGTTTAAAAAACAAAACAAAAAAAAACCTCTATGCACTTCATCTGCTTCCCAAAACTAACACTAATCCCTCTCTTGATCCTTCCCTCTGTCTCTTTCTGTTTTTCGTTTCGTCAGGCAGCAATTCTTCAGTAAAGACGGAGCGCTCGGGCAGCGGGCGAGAGAAAGAGAGAGAGCGCGACCGGGAGAGGGGGCCCTCGGGTGAGTCGGGCGGAGGATCGAAGGAGGCCATGGGCGAGAAGAGGAAAAGGAACCGTACCACGGACAAGACGCTCGGCTCTGGCAACCCGTCCAGCCCCGGGGGAGCCAAGCGCCGCAGGACATAGACGGCCAGCAGCGGGCGACCTACAGACCAGAGGCACATGGAGAGGCTGGCTGGTTGAGACTGAGAGAAATGGCATGCAGTGGCCTAATGTGCAGCTCAGACGAGGTTAAGGCGCGAAGATCTGAGATCATTAGATGTTCCAGCATTTGAGGTTCTTGCAGAAGCTCACAGCGATGAGAGGAAGCTATTGTGCTTCATGCATACAGAGCATTTCACAGAAGAAAGGCAGAAATCTAGAAAAAAAGTATCAGAAATCGAAGAGCAGTGGAAACCTGTAGACTTGCTTCCATGTTATTGCTCATTTGGAAGGTTAGAAGCAGATGAAGTTGTGGTCTTTGTTAATGTTTTTTTTCCATCTTAAACTGAATTTTTATGTGGCTTAGGTTTTTGTTTTTTTTTTGTTTTTTTTTATGTTTCCCAGGTAAACTCGTTGTGAATTTCCACACCTGCAAATGTGTCTTTTGATTGAATTGCTGCAACAGGAAGATATGAGCTGCGTTCCAAACCTTAGGCTGCAGTCAGCATCCTAGTAGGCTGTTCCAAAGTGAAGGACCCTTCGTATACAGCCTAGAAATGCAGCCTATGCTTGGAGTGAGTTCACGGGCGCATCAGATGTATCCTTACAGGCCTTCGGTTACCCACATTTCTCTGTGCACAAATAATGTGAAGGAGAAAAAAAACACCACAAAAACGAAGCTGTTGGAGCAGCTTGTTTTAAAACAATCCTTGAATTCATCTTCGTTTCCTTATAAAGTGTAAAATCTCTGATTAATTAAAGCGTTCGTCCATGTCACATCATCCATATATGATTTTATTTAGAAGTATTCGTATGTATGTAGTTTATCGTACTACATAAGAACGTCTCCATTTCCATGAAGAACTGAAAAAAGCAATAAATTCAAAGCAGAGGATCCGTTTTCTCTCACCAGTGCCCTCACGAGTCTCGCACCGCCACGTTAGGACTGACCCAGTGTGACCTATAGGCTACTAAGGAGGAGTCTTCATAGGACAGTCCTACTGAGGACCCACACTACCTCGGCTGCAGCCTAGGCTCTGGAACACAGCTATGGAGTAGTGTTGCGTCATTTGGCAGCTGTTGGAAATATGAACATGGTCTATGATGGTCAGTTAGAATATATGGTATCATAGTGGTCAGTTAGTGATGAGATTCTTAGTACATAATGACATGGACTCCATTTGGGTTTGATGTTGTCATGACGTTCTTGATGGTATGAGGAACCCAGCCTTGCTTGTTCTGATGGTACATAATACCACAGTGCTAATTTACTTCAGTCATACATTTATAGACAAATTTTTTTTTTTTTTTTTTGTATGTGGTTGAAAACACTGTTAAATGTGCCGGACTATGCATCACCATCACTTACACTCTGTTGAGATGTGATTTTTTTACAGCGTTGTTTTACTGTATTTATTAGTTCTAAAAGCCTTGTTCTAAAAGGTCTAATCCTTTTATTAAATCAAGCTGTATTTTAACATTATTGTGAGTGGTATTGTGTTATGAAAGTAAGACGTGGGCGCTTTGGTGCATAATTCTACCACCTTTCAACTGTTTTGTACCCATAGACTACACCGAGCAGACATAACATTCTGACCACCTCCTCGTTTCTACGCCCATTGTCCAGTTTATCAGCTCCACTTACTGTATAGCTGCACTCTGTAGTTCTACAGTTACAGACTGTAGTCCATCTGTTTCTCTGATACTCTGTTACCCTGTTCTTCAGTGGTCAGGACCCTCATGGACCCTCACAGAGCAGGTACTATTTGGGTGGTGGGTCATTCTCAGCACTGCAGTAACACTGACGTAGTGGTGGTGTGTTAGTGTGTGTTGCGCTGGTCTGAGTGGATCAGACACAGCAGTGTCGCTCCTGGACTGAGAATAGTCCACCCAGCCAACAGCGTCCTGTGGGCAGCGTCCTGTGACCACTGATGAAGGACTAGAGGATGACCAACACAAACTGTGCAGCAGCAGATGAGCTGTCGTCTCTGACTTTACATCTACCAGGTGGACCAACGAGGTAGGAGTGTCTAATAGAGTGGACAGTGAGTGGACACATTGTATAAAACTCAGTGGGACCACCGGTGGTTCCAAAACATAGTTCGTCATAGTCTTCATAATTTTCTTGTTTCATAAGGTGGGTGTCGTATGAGGCTGTAACTGTTCTTTCCAGTGAAATAGACGATGTAATTGAAAAAATTTATAGTAAAAGAAGCTTAACTTTCTTCTGGAAGATAAACCCATGACCCATTTTTCCATAAATCTGAGCTATAAGCTGGACCTCAGATAGGCATCTCTTCAGTGATCTGCTCTGTATCTTAATCTTGGATTAAGAATCTTACGTTCATTTCATGCAGTTACTGAATAATTTGCCTAACGATTTGGGCGTTTAAACTCAGATGGAAAAACCGACGTATACGCTCGAGTATAAGAGGTTAAAACCCCCTTATGCAGTTTTTCACGAATGACCTTCTGACATTCAGCAGTGTTCTTACTTGGAATTTGATCTTGGTTAAGAACAAGGAGGACTTGTGAACTTGGGCTCTTTCTCAAGAACAAATTTAAGGAAATTCTCAGATATTGGTGAATGAGGCCCATTGTTCTTGAGAGGTTCTCTGCAGGGATGTTTCTTCTCCGAAGTTCAGTCTTAGAAGTTGGTTGCATTTTCTGCCTCACACGATCCAAATAATCGCAATCACATTTAATGATTTTTAAGGTCTGGACTGGTCAGTGGTCAGTCTGTTGATCTGAGAGCACCAGGGGCTCCTTTGCTTGATTTTGCAAATGTACCTTCTTTTCTGTCTATTTCCTTTTCTCATTGAGGTTCTTCTTGACAGCTACACATCCTTTCAGACCCATGGCGCAGAGTCATCTTCTCACAGTGGAAGGATGGACAAACACCTGTGGATGTTTTCGGATCTGAAGCAGCTTGATTTTCCCCAAAGATGAAAGTTTGGTAACACTTTACTGTAGGGTGCTGTTCATAAGGCTACCTACTTTACTTTTGTTGTAAGTCAATGGAACCAGACGTTTTTTCCATGTCATTTTGGCTTGTTTGTTTTAGTCCATTCATCATGAAACTTAAAAAAAAAAAAAAAAAGTAAAATGTAACCGGTATTTTCAAATTATTTCAAAAACTCAATGTCAAAAATGGACATGAGGTTTTCTTCCGACAACAGCGATAAGCTTGTCATGGCAACTGACATAACCCTACATAATTGTTTATAAATGCTTATTCCAATAAGCGTCATCTGTCATAAAGGCTACTTTATCTAACTTTGATCAAAACTGGCAAACGTAACTGAATGATGCCTATTGGAATAAGTGTGTGTGTGTATGTGTATGTATATATATATGTATATGTATATATATATATATATATATATATATATATATATATATATATATATGTGTATATATATATATATATATATATATATATATATATATATATATATATATGTGTATATATATATATATATATATATATATATATATATATATATATATATATATATATATATATATAAACATTTATGTAGTGTTATGTTAGTTGATATGACAAGCTTATGTGGGTGTCTTGTAGCCTTATGGATAGTACCCTACAGTAAAGTGTTACCGAAAGTTGTTTGTTCTTTTTATCTGATGGTGACAGTTTTGGTGGTTTAGTACATCTTACAAGGTTGTTTGGAGTCGTATTTTCTCTGTATCTGCTAAAATGTTTTTTAAAATCATATATATATATATATATATATATATATATATATATATATATATATATATATATATATATATATATATATATATATATATATATATATATATTTTTTTTTTTTTTTTTTTTTTTTTTTTTTTATCGTTTTCTTTTGACTTTCTCCTTCCTTACGCAACCGCACAGTTGTGGCCAAAAGCTTTTACACTGACACTAATTTTGGTTTTCAGAAATTTGTTTGCTTCAGTATGTTTGTGGTATACTGAAGTACAATTATGAGCATTTCATTTTTTTTTTTTTTTTTTTACTTTTATTGACAAATATATCAAGTTTTTTCAAAGACTCAATATTTAGTGTTGACCCTTCTTCTTTCAAAACTTCTGCAATTCGCCCTGGCATGCTGGATATCAGTTTCTGGGCCAGATCCTGACTGATGGCAAACCATTCTTACCTAATCACTGCTTGGAGTTCATCACAATTTCGGTGTTTTTGTTTGTCCACCAGCTTTTTATGGATTGACCACAGGTTCTCAATGGGATTGAGATCTGGGGAGTTTTCTGACCATGGACCCAAAATTTCAGTGTTTTGTTCACTGAGCCATTTAGGTGTCACTTTTGCCTTGTGACCTGGTGGTTCTTCATGCTGGAAAAAGCATCGTTCATCACCAAATTGCTCCTGGATTTTTGGGAGAACTTGTTCTTGGAGGATGTTTTGATACCATTCTTTATTGATGACGTGTTCAAGGGCAAAATTGTGAGTGAGCCCACTCCCTTAGATAAGAAGAAACCCCACACATGAATGATCAACTGTTAAGCATCAGGAGACATGACGCAGGGCCCTGTTATTCCTGCAGAATGTCAGTCTGTCCTTGATATTTTTATTTGTACAGAAGTGCCTCCTTTGCTGCCCTTCTTGATACAAAGCAATCCTCCAAAAGCCTTCGCATCACTGCGTGCAGAGGCACTCACACCTGCCTGCTGCCATTCCTGAGCAAGCTCTGCACTGGTGACGACCCTTTTAGGAGAACTTTAGGAGCCTTCTCCACAGCAGTTGAACTTCTCTCCCTGAAGTTCTTGATGATCCAGTAGATGGTTGATTCATACTATATTGCCAAATCGATGAATTCAGGCGTTCCAATCACTTCCATGGCCACAGGTGTATAAAGCCGAGCCCCTCGGCCTGCAGACTGCTTCTACAGACATTAGTGAAAGAATGGGTCGCTCTCAGGAGCTCAGTGAATTCCAGCGTGGTGCCGTGATCGGACGCCACCTGTGCAACAAGTCCAGTCGTGAAATTTCCTCACTACTAAATATTCCACAGTCGACTGTCAGTGGGATTATAACAAAGTGGAAGTGATTGGGAACGACAGCAACTCAGCCACGAAGTGGTCGGCCACGTAAAATGACAGAGCGGTCAGCGGATGCTGAGGGGCATAGTGCGCAGAGGTCATCGACTTTCTGCAGAGTCCATCACTACAGACCTCCAAACTTCATGTGGCCTTCAGATCAGCTCAAGGACAGCGTAGAGAGCTTCATGGAATGGGTTTCCATGGCCGAGCAGCTGCATCCAACCCTTACATCACCAAGCGCAATGCAAAGCGTGGAATGCAGTGGTGTAAAGCGCCACCACTGGACTCTAGAGCAGTGGAGACGTGTTCTCTGGAGTGACCAATCCAGTGGACGAGTCTGAGTTTGGTGGTTGCCAGAGAACGGTACTTGTCTGACTGCAAGGAACTCTTAATCGAGGGGGGAGGGGGGAGGGGGGGGCATATAAGTACAAATCTGCAAGTTAGATATAATTGCACTGTAACATTTTTACATCAAAGGTGCCAGTCAGGCGCCAGCTGTCTCGCCCAGGTCACTGACACACTTAGGAAAGGATTGATTTAATCAGGTTCTGTGTCTGAAGGGAATTGGAGTGAATGCGCTGAGTCACTCAGTCTTGCACGCTGCTGCTTTCTCTTTCCCTTCTCCTCCCTTTCTCACAACTTCCAACCCAGCCCCACCAACACCAACACCCCCACCCTCACCCCGCCCTCGCTTGCTTTCTCCTGCTGCCTTTGCAGTTCCCTCGCTTCACCATCTCTCCCTCTCCCCCTCCTCCCTCCTTACTTAAAGTGCCGCATTGCTGTATCAAAGTGGGGTGCGTTCACTACGCAGACGGATTCAGAGCCGGCCACCCCCCGTGTTGGTGTGCTGAAGGAGAGAGTGTTCAGAGGGAACACACTGCGCTGCCTGAACACAGCTGCGGGTAAGAGGCTGAAAACAGCTGTGTGGTAATGTTTATGCTTCTTTCTTCCACAGCAGGCAGAATTCATTATTTTTGTGGGTGCATGTTTTTGGTTCTTCTAAGCTGTGATAACACTTGTGCGCTTGAACATTAAGCTGCTGATGCTGAATGTAACATCTGTGATGTTGTTTACAAACACGACACATGACCTGATGTACTTCAACATACTGTACGCTTCCAATTCAGTACACACTATAAAACACTTAAGCTGTAAATGCCTCAAAGACTACATATTTAATGCTTGACTATAGTTTGTACTTGAAATTCTGCCTACTGACCTCCAGCTACCGTTCATGCACCTAGTCTGTGTTTAGTCTCGATGCACGTCTCGTTTTTTTCCCTTATTGTTGTTGTTCTTTTTATCTGTATTTATCGCTGCGAACCTGTGCTAGTATAATGACTAAGCTGAATACAATTACATTTAGGAAATTATCATCATCGCATTCCTTTTCATCCGTTTAAAGGTTCAGGTGGGCTTCAAGTCTGTATCCAGTTATGGTTGATGTGTCTGCAATAAGCTTTGCTTTTCCCATGTGCTGTCATGTTATGTCTGTGAAGAGCAGGGAACGCTGGGTGGCCACATTCTGTCTTCTTTGCCTCTGTGATCCCTTCGTCATGGGGAAGGAGAAGATCCACATTAACATCGTTGTGATCGGCCATGTGGATTCTGGGAAGTCCACCACCACTGGCCACCTCATCTATAAGTGCGGGGGCATCGACAAGAGAACCATCGAGAAATTCGAGAAGGAGGCTGCAGAGGTAGAACCGGACATTAGCTTCCCACCAGCTTCCACGTTTCATTTGATAGCCCAACTGAAAGTAGAGAATACAGAGAAAAGGGTGTGGGTTGTGCGTCTGAAGTGACGTCCCTGGATTTAAAAGGCCTGCCCAGTGTCTTAATGTGAATTATGATGTTGACGGGAGAAAACCTTGTATATCCAAAACTTTACAGGAGAAGGAAAAAAGCTACTTTGCTTTTAATGGAAGTCAATGGAACCAGAATTTTTTGCTGGTAATTTTGGGTTTTGGCTTTTATGTGACTGCAAGGAAGAAAAGACTAGTTTGGCATGTGAGGGGCGTAACGGCAGGTCAATCCTTGTGTGCTGTCAAGATTGGCACTCAAGATATGACTACATTACATTTATATATCACTGCTGTCGGAACAAAATCTTGAATCTCCAAAATGGTAACTTTACAGGAAAAGGAAAAAACCTACTGTACTTCTAGTGTAAGTCAATGGAACCTTTTTTCCAAGTCATTTTAGGCCGTTTCTTTTAGTCCATTTGTCATGAAATTTATAAAAAATGTAAAGGGTAACCAGTATTTTCAAATTATTTCAAAAACTGAATAATCAAAAATGGACATACAAGGTTTTCTTCTGATGGCAATGTTATATCAATTATTTAGATAAACAATTTTTAAATGAAACTTTAAAATTGAGGTGTATAAAATAGAATTCTAACATGCAAAATTCATATTTTACCAGTAAAAAATGTTTTAGAATGGGGGGGGGGGGAAGATACGTATCTATATGTAGTAATAATTCAGCTTTACTAGTCAAGTTGAATGGGAGTCATAATTTCTACTTGCATGAATTGAATTTTCATATTTAGCAATCGAATTTCACAAGTTTTTAAAAAAAAGTATGACGTAACATTTTCAAAATTTTATGTGTAAAAATGTAACACTTATTTGCAAAAAGGAAATTATCAAATGGAAAAACTAGTGAACATTGTCCCGCTGCAATGCATTGGGAAAACCATGAATTATTGTTAGATAACTCAAAAGTTCTATGCTAAAATCGATGGTCGGGATGTAACGAAATCCCAATATGGGATTCAGATTACGAAAATTAAGTGTCTACATTCCATCCAAGTTACATTTTGTAAAGGGAGTTGCTTTTTATATTTTTAGGAGAATAGTTTTTAGAACACTTTAGAACAGTGTATGCCGGTCAGGCGTAACATCATGACCACCTCCTCGTTTCTACGCTCACTGTCCACTTTATCAGCTCCACTTACGTATAAGCTGCACTCTGTAGTTCTACAGTTACAGACTGTAGTCCATCTGTTTCTCTGATACTCTGTTACCCTGTTCTTCAGTGGTCAGGACCTCCATGGACCCTCACAGAGCAGGTACTGTTTGGGTGGTGGGTCATTCTCAGCACTGCAGTAACACTGACATGGTGGTGGTGTGTTAGTGTGTGTTGTGCTGGTCTGAGTGGATCAGACACAGCAGAGCTGCTGGAGTTTTTAACCACTTCAGTGTCGCTGGTGGACTGAGAATAGTCCACCAACCAAAATATCCAGCCAACAGCGTCCTGTGACCACTGATGAAGGACTAGAGGATGACCATCACAAACTGTGCAGCAGCAGATGAGCTGTCGTCTCTGACTTTACATCTACAAGGTGGACCGACAGGGTAGGAGTGTCTAATAGAGTGGACAGTGAGTGGACACAGTGTTTAGAAACTCCAGCAACGCTGCTGTGTCTGATCCACTCGTACCAGTGCAGCACACACTAACACACCACCACCACCACATCAGTGTTACTGCAGTGCTGAGAATAATCCACCACCCAAATAGTACCTGCTCTGTGAGGGTCCATGGGGGTTCTGACCACTGAACTACAAAGTGCACCTATACAGTAAGTGGAGCTGATAAAATGGACAATGAGTGCTCATAATGTTATGCCTGATTGGTGTAAATTATAGTAGTAAATTTGGAATTTTAACGCCCTGTTTAATCAAGTTTTAATAAAATGTTTACTTGTTCAAGTTGAATTACTGGTATCAAGAAACTATACAGTAAAGATTAAAATGATTTACTGTAAAGTTTCCCTAAATTGTAATGAGTGAAGATGGTCATCATTACAACGTCGCAGGTTATTAAACTTCATTTTGCTAGTTTTATGTTCTCGTTTTCTCCTCTCCCTATCACCCAGATGGGAAAAGGCTCCTTTAAATATGCCTGGGTTCTGGACAAGCTGAAGGCCGAGCGAGAGAGAGGCATCACCATAGACATCTCCCTCTGGAAATTTGAGACTTCTAAATACTACATTACCATCATCGATGCTCCAGGACACAGAGATTTCATCAAGAACATGATCACTGGGACTTCCCAGGTAAAACAACCTCACACATCTGGTTAATGATATTCTCCACTAAAAAATCCTTTGAGACTCCTGGGAAGGCTTTCCACAAGGGTTAGGAGTGTTTATGGGAATTTTTGACCGTTCTTCCAGAAGCGCATTTGTGAGGTCAGACACTGATGTTGGATGAGAAGGCCTGGCTCACAGTCTCCGCTCTAATTCATCCCAAAGGTGTTCTATCAGGTTGAGGTCAGGACTCTGTGCAGGCCAGTCAAGTTCTTCCACACCAAACTGGCTCATCCACGTCTTTATGGACCTGCTTTGTGCACTGGTGTGCAGTCATGTTGGAGCAGGAAGGGGCCGTCCCCAAACTGTTCCCACAAAGTTGGGAGCATGAAATTGTCCAAAATCTCTTGGTGCTGAAGCTTTAAGAGCTCCTTTCACTGGAACTAAGGGGCCGAACCCAACTCCTGAAAAACAACCCCACACCATGATCCCCCCCCTCCACCAAACTCGGCACAATGCAGTCAGACAAGTACCGTCTCCTGGCAACCGCCAAACCCAGACCCGTCCATCGGATTTCCAGACGGAGAAGCGTGATTGGTCACTCCAGAGAACACGTCTCCACTGTTCTAGAGTCTAGTGGCGGCACTTTACTCCACTGCATTCCACGCTTTGCATTGATCTTGGTGATGTAAGGCTTGGATGCAGCTGCTCGGCCATGGAAACCCATTCCATGAAGCTCTCTACGCTGTTCTTGAGCTGATCTGAAGGCCACATGAAGTTTGGAGGTCTGTAGTGATTGACTCTGCAGAAAGTCGGTGACCTCTGCGCACTATGCCCCTCAGCATCCGCTGACCCCGCTCTGTCATTTTACATGGCCGACCACTTCGTGGCCGAGTTGCTGTCATTCCCAATCGCATCCACTTTGTTATAATCCCACTGACAGTTGACTGTGGAATATTTAGTAGTGAGGAAATTTCACGACTGGACTTGCTGCACAGGTGGCGTCCGATCACGGCACCACGCTGGAATTCACTGAGCTCCTGAGAGCGACCCATTCTTTCACTAATGTCTGTAGAAGCAGTCTGCAGGCCTAGGGGCTCGGCTTTATACACCTGTGGCCATGGAAGTGACTGGAACTCCTGAGCTCAATGATCTGGATGGGTGAGGGAATACTTTTGGCCTGATATTGTATTTTATGACACCTCTTTCAATGGAAAGTGGAATAAACTTTCAGTGGAATAAATCCAGTTAAATCAATGTAAGTCAAAATGTGTTCATGTTGTAAGGGATTCCAAGCCAAAGGCAGTATGCATTGAATGAAAGCCTAAAGTCTGCATTTCTGTTTTTTTTTTTTTTTTTTTTAAATGGCTGTCGGTGCCACAAGTTGGCAAAAAATGTAAAGGGTGATTTTTCTTTCTGCAAAACTCTAAAGCAGAGGTCACTAATAGGCGCACCACGGACCAACTCCGGATCCAGACTCTGTCTCATGCGGACCTGGACATATAACCAATAAATTACGTTGAATTATTTAATTTTTACAGGGTGGTTCTATTTTAATCAGCGTAGCTTTTCTAGCCTTAATGGTACGGCTTTAGCGGCTGAAGACTCACAGACCAATCACATGTATTGTAAATACACATGACGCTACTCAGCGAATCAGATCTGTGCATTACGATGAGCTCAGACTCGAGTGACGCCACACAGGGGAGGGACAAGGAGAGAGACAGCAGTCAGAGAAGAAAGTGAGTTAGAGGGAAGTTATTCCTCAAGTTGTGCTCTAAAAAGAGAAAACTGACAGTAAATGTTGTTGAAATCTGACCGAACTGGACTTTATTTGATCTGATATTCAGTAAATGTTGTTGAAATCTGACCGAACTGGACTTTATTTGATCTGATGTTCAGTAAATGTTGTTGAAATCTGTCCGAACTGGACTTTATTTGATCTGATGTTCAGCTGTTGACTGTATAAGATGTTGATATTCCTACTCGGCTACTTCAGTAAACAGTATATGGCGCTGAATCATGATGCAAGTTAGACATTGATGTTCTGGACCTTGGCTTGAGGAAATTTTCTCTAACTGGACATTAAATTTTACATTGAAATATTGATTGCAAGTTACAGAATCTGCACTTGCAGTAGTTTCTCAGCTTATTTGAGTGAGCAACTAGTTAATAATATCGTTTTATTATTTCCTGCAATGTCTTCAACTTTGAGAGGTTAAATCGAACTTAAAAATGACCTTTGTTAAAAACTTTTGGTCATTTTTTGCAATGTAGGCCTAAACCAGTCTCCCCTGGCTCTCTCTAATAGGCAGACTGTGCCGTTCTGATCGTGGCAGCTGGTGTGGGCGAGTTTGAAGCTGGCATCTCCAAGAACGGGCAGACCCGCGAGCACGCCCTGCTGGCCTACACGCTGGGCGTCAAGCAGCTGATCGTAGCTGTCAACAAGATGGACTCCACGGAACCTCCCTACAGCGAAAAGCGCTATGACGAGATCGTTAAGGAGGTCAGCGCCTACATCAAGAAGATCGGCTACAGCCCAGCTGCTGTGCCCTTCGTGCCCATTTCAGGATGGCATGGGGACAACATGCTGGAGCCTTCCTCTAATGTAAGTCCTGAGAATGTGTGTGTGTAATGTGTAAGTGCACATAGTTACTGCCATCATCAACAGTGGTGGACAAAGTACACAAACAATCTGTTCATGTTCATAAACAAGTTTAAGTTGAATAAAAACTGGCTTTAAACTCAGGATCACAGATGAGCTCCTTTACTATGTTGATCTGTAGGCGTCTGTTCATAAACATAAACCAGCCCAAACTCATTTACTATAAAATGAAATGGTGTTTGTAGAAATTCAGAAAAAAGCCGCGTCAGTCTCGACTGCATATGTGGACATATTTCTATATTGTGCTCTATTTACACAAAGTTAGGTTAGTTCATCATTTATGTTGAACAGACTCTCCCAAAGTTTTACGCTGCTGCGCTGACGTTGAACCGCGTGCTGCACTGGGTCGGTATGACCAACAGGTCAAAACCAGCTCTAAACAAAGTGACCGCTGGGCCCTGATTGGTGCTCTGGCTTTGCGCTTCTTTCGTTTTGACATGTTACGTTTTTATACACACAGAAACCAAAAGGAACGACAGATTTCTCAAAATGTAGGAGGAAAAAGTCGGATATTAGACTCTGAAATGTAGTGGAGTGAAAGGAAAAAGTCACCCAGTAATGGAGAAACTTCAATACAGATACATGAAAAATACTAAAGTACAGAAACTAATTACATTTACTGAATTACTGTCCACCTCTGATTATCAGTGTGTAATGCCATCGTCCACTGCAGATGCCGTGGTTTAAAGGCTGGAAGCTGGACAGGAAGGAACATCATGCTACTGGAATCAGTCTGCTGGAGGCTCTGGACACGATCATGCCCCCAACACGGCCCACTGACAAACCCTTACGTCTTCCCCTCCAGGACGTCTACAAGATTGGAGGTACCGTAGGCAAATTTCAATTAACGAGGGTTAAAATGATTATGATGATTATGTTTAAGCCTTATCAGCTTTGTTTCCTCACTACAATACCCAGCATGCATTGTGGAAATATGGCATACAACTACTGGGAGTCCCTGTGATGTCAACCAACTGCTAAACTAGATTGTCACTGATCAATAGGCTAGTAAATACGCCCAAACTAACATTCGTGCCCAGTCTCACAAATAAAGGTACTACACTGTCACAGGGGCAGTGCCCCTCCTGTTCACTGGGGGTGGGCCCTTTAGTCAGGGAACATAACTGAACCATAATTCACTGAAATGATGTGTTCTAAGCTGGACTGACTCCACACACCCCGCCTCGCCTCCAGGCTTTTACTCTACTGCTCTGTCGGTTATGAAAAGTTTTCACCTGAAAAAATTGATTTAAGGTTCACAATCAGACCCTAAAACCGCTGCTGTACTTTTGAGGGAACGTTTACGTTGATGGACGCAAAGTGTACCTGCACAGAACCTTTATTTCTAACAGCATAGCTGTCAAACAAAATTGCAATGAAAGCAGCAATTCTATCCGTATTCAGCACAGAATGGATGCCAGAGGCAATGTTTTTACCCTTTCAGCCAGAGAAATGTCAAACTGAGGTAAGACCTTGACTCATTTGTCATTTCAAGTTATCCATTCACTGCTTTGAAATGATGATCTGAAAACGGTTCCTACAGTTATACGGCTGCAATAAGAGATTCTGCTTCTTGGCAGTAACTCATTCCTGCATTCACCAGCTTAAAAAACAATTCAGAACAGCCTGCTGCTAAAAATTCACACCAAAGGAGTTCTAGTTTTTCAAATGTTTCTCCCACCGTCAAGATGCATCATGTCTTCAAACTGGGGAATTTCACTGTATAGATGACTGTGTCGCTGTTGTAGAATGCGAGTGTGTTATCAAGGCATTTTGGCTGGAATGGTCCTTTTAAGACGTTTAACAAAATCTGTTTGACACATGAAATTCTTGCATACATTAATATTTGAAAAATGTATTATGTAAATTAATTAATTAAAACATTTGCCATGGGTGTTACAGTATTCTGATACACATACATTCGTTCACAGGTGCAGGGTGATTCAAAAAGATTCATCCAGTTACAAGTAAATAAATAAATCACTTTGAAAATCATTACAGATCAATGCAATGAATTGGAAATGGTTTAAATGAGTGTAAAGTTTACATGATTTTACAAGGTCTTAGTCTGAACCTCCTCAAGCTGCTCAGGGGTCTCATCTCTCAGCCCGAAGGAGCCGGTCAGAAACTGTATGACCCCCTCTTACAATTGGATTGCGATTGGTTCCTAGACGCCTCACGGTTGGAAAAATATGGTGCTCCAAAAATATGCATCGATTTCAAATCACCCTGTAAAATCATGTTATCAGTATGGTCATAACTGTAAATTATGAATTGTACACTCCTGGTGAAAGTTTTGGGAACACCTGTCTATTCAGGTCATTGCTAACTAATATTCTCATAGGTAATATTTTCAATGTGAGCAGTTTGATGTGTCCCTTTGATCTTTTTTTATTTATTTTTTCTTCATACTTCAACTTTTCAAAATTCTCTTCATCCCCTCATGCAGTTCACAATGTACAAATGTAGTACATGATCACACATTCAGCATCACAGTGGCCAGGCGTTTGTGGACGCTGCAGCTCTTTACTCAGGGTCTTTATGCCGCTGTCTCTGCTCAGGCATCGGGACAGTGCCTGTGGGAAGGGTGGAGACTGGCATCCTGCGTCCCGGCATGGTGGTGACCTTCGCTCCAGTCAACATCACCACGGAGGTGAAGTCTGTGGAGATGCACCACGAGTCTCTGAACGAAGCGCTGCCGGGTGATAACGTGGGCTTCAACGTGAAAAATGTGTCTGTGAAGGACATCCGCAGGGGGAACGTGTGCGGGGACAGCAGGTCAGACCCACCCCAGGAGGCCTCAGGCTTCACAGCACAGGTCAGACAAACGCTGGACTGTTTTTAACTACAGCAACACACTGTGATTGGAACTACAGTAGAGTAACACAGAGTTTTTTTTTGGTTGGTTTTTTTTTTTGTTGTTTTTTTTTTTTTAATTGACAACAGACAGATAGTAAACGAGACAGAGAAATAAGATCAATACGATTTATATATATTTTTTATTTATTTATTTGTTTGCCTTATGTACTGTCTTTGTCATTTTTTTTGTGTGGCATTATTTATATATATATATATATATATATATATATATATATATATATATATATATATATATATATATATATATATATATATATATATATATAAAATTATGGTCGCCCAGCCAACAATCAAACCCCCACTTACTGTATAGCTGGTCTTTGTAGTTCTACAGTTACAGACTGTAGTCCATCTGTTTCTCTGATACTCTGTTACCCTGTTCTTCAGTGGTCAGGACCTCCATGGACCCTCACAGAGTAGGTACTATTTGGGTGGTGGATCATTCTCAGCACTGCAGTAGCACTGATGTGGTGGTGGTGGTGGTGTGTTTGTGTTGTGCTGGTATGAGTGGATCAGACACAGTAGTGCAGCTGGAGTTTTCAGTGCTGAGAATGATCCACCACCCAAATAGTACCTGCTCTGTGAGGGTCCATGGAGGTCCTGACCACTGAAGAACAGGGTAACAGAGTATCAGAGAAACAGATGGACTACAGTCTGTAACTGTAGAACTCCAAAGTGGAGCTGATAAAATGGACAATGAGTGTAGAAACAAGGAGGTGGTCAGAATGTTATGGTGAGTGAAGTATGTGGGTGTTTCACCGCACAGATTGGTCAAACACGTAGGTGAATTTCCCCTTGTGGGATTAATAAAGTTATGAATTACTTACTTATTACAAAAATACAAAATCTCCCTTAACCTTTGGAAGGTGACCCTTTTTAATGTTTTTTTTTTTTCCCCTCCAAAATGTTACATTTAGCAAATAAACAGTGATTTTACATTAAAATGTGCAGAGGTGTGTTTTCTGTAAGAATGTATTCACTTAGAAAATCAACTTTACCAGGGGTGCTCACATTTTTATAAATCTGGGCCGTTGTGTCTCAATCCAGGCTGTCCACAGTAATTGGTGGAAATCATACTTTACGCTCTGTTAGCTGGCCAGTCAAGTCTCTTACTAAACTTTCCCTGCTAAAACTCATCCAGTGCTGATGTCACACTCCTGGCTGGATTAATCCATAAATCTAATGCAAAATGTTTCACGAAGCTCCAATGCACAACCTGTTGAATTTCACTTAAAAGTCTTCTCAAACCCCCAAACTCCCCCCTCTTTCTTTCAGGTAATCATTCTGAATCACCCAGGTCAGATCAGCGCCGGCTACTCTCCTGTCATCGACTGCCACACGGCTCACATCGCTTGCAAGTTTGCTGAGCTGAAGGAGAAGATTGACCGTCGTTCAGGGAAGAAGCTGGAGGACAACCCCAAGACCCTGAAGTCTGGAGATGCTGCTATTGTGGAAATGGTCCCAGGCAAACCCATGTGTGTGGAGAGCTTTTCTCAGTACCCTCCTTTGGGTGAGTCTCTGCTCAACAGCAAGTCACAAAGTATTGTGAGTGACAGTGTTGTTTGGGAATCAGAACGGTCTTGGCGAAGAAAATCACTTTACTGGAAAGATCTGATGTAGATCAGCAGTTCATATCTTGGACTACAAAGAAAAAAAAATCCAGAAAATTGTATTGCATTAATAGACACATCAGGCATAATATCATGACCACCTCCTCGTTTCTACGCTCACTGTCCATCTTATCAGCTCCACTTACTGTATAGCTGCACTTTGTAGTTCTACAGTTACAGACTGTAGTCCATCTGTTTCTCTGATACTTTGTTAGCCCCCTTTTACCTAGAAACAAGGAGGTGGTCATAATGTTTGTTTATATATATATATATATATATATATATATATATATATATATATATATATATATATATATATATATATATATATATATATATATATATATAGGCATTATTATATTATTATTTAGATGTCTGCTAATGGGAGTTCCTTTAAAAGAAATGATGCCTCTTTTTGTACTTTTGGACTTCGGATGAATGTAATGTAAAATAATTTTTATATTCTGAAAAAAAAATCTTAATCTGGGGCCATATTCCTACCTTTTTCTTAACTGAAGATCTGACTGGTCAAGATAATATTCTTCACAAATCCGTGTTACAGAAGCAAATCTCATCTTAATGTAAGAATCTTATCTTGCAGCATCTTATCTCAAGTTAGGCAATCTAAACTTACTCGATTGAGTCGGCAATCAACTCTCCCGTTTGTTACCTAGCAACCGACCATACGCGCACAGCTGAAGCATAAACACGTTATCAAGTCAGTTAGCCAGACAGCTAACGTTAGCTGCCGTACTGATGTAAACAAAAGGTCAAATAAAACTAAAGCGCGATAAACTGAAAGGTAATATTGTTTCAGCGCTTCGTGCTGTTTATCGTATTCGCCGCGCCACAGTTTCAGTTTCCATTTCCCAAAAATTTTGGCATCTCAAGATATTTCTGTAAAACAGTTTTCTTCTCTGGAAATAAGATTATAGATTTAAGAACTGTTGTTCTGTAATGGCATCTGGCCTAAACTCAGTCTTAACTGAAGATACCATGAAAAAAAGCAGATATGATCTACAACTTAAGAATTTTATGTGATATGGCCCCTGATCTCTGTGTCTCAACCACTCTTGGTCTTAACTCAGAATTGCTTTTTACAAAGTCTTGGCCTTGACTCTGACTCGCCTCTAATTTTCTACAACACTAGTTTGATGTAAAGCTTCAACCTTCTGGGTAGCAGCTTTTTTTTTTTTTACACATTTTCATTGTATCACCTAACATTTTGTGCAGAAGGTCGATGACAAGGCTATGGACTTATGCTTCATAAATGACCTGCTTCATATAGTTAAACTAGGTCAGCTTAGCCTCTCCCCTCTCTTCATGACCTGACCTGGCCTCACAGCCCTGTCAGCTTGCTGTGGTCTCCATCCATTTTTTTTTCCTTTTTCTTTCCCTCTTTCTCTTTTTAATCAAGTGCTCAATGACCTAAAGCTTGGTTTCTGTAAGGCACAGATAACCCACACCACTTGAGACATGGAACACTAAAAGGCACAGTTTCTATCTGTGCTGCATTTCCATAAAACACGCCTGCTAACCCTTAGGGATCTGCAAACGCTTAAGTCAGAATGGCAGTTTATGCAATGCCAGCTTCTTCAATCAAATTCTCTTAAAAGCCACTCATGCATGACTTACTTTCACACACTGCTTACATTTCCACCGATCAGGCATAACATCATGACCACCTCCTTGTTTCTACGCTCATTTTCCATTTCATCAGCTCCACTTACTGTATAGCTGCACTCTGTAGTTCTACAGTTACAGACTGTAGTCCATCTGTTTCTCTGATACTCTGTTACCCTGTTCTTCAGTGGTCAGGACCCCCATGGACCCTCACAGAGCAGGTACTGTTTGGGTGGAGGATCATTCTCAGCACTGCAGTAACACTGATGTGGTGGTGGTGTGTTAGTGTGTGTTGTGCTGGTCTGAGTGGATCAGACACAGCAGTGCTGCTGGAGTTTTTAAACACCTCAGTGTCGCTGCTGGACTGAGGACAGTCCACCAACCAAACATATCCAGCACACAGCATCCTGTGGGCAGCGTCCTGTGACCACTGATGAAGGACTAGAGGATGACCAACACAAACTGTGCAGCAGCAGATGAGCTGTCGTCTCTGACTTTACATCTACAAGGTGGACTGACAAGGTAGGAGTGTCTAACAGAGTGGACAGTGAGTGGACACAGTGTTTGAAAACTCCAGCAGCACTGCTCTGTCTGGTCCACTCAGACCAGCACAACACACACTAACACACCACCACCACCACGTCAGTGTTACTGCAGTGCTGAGAATGATCCACCACCCAAACAGTACCTGCTCTGTGAGGGTCCATGGGGGTCCTGACCACTGAAGAACAGGGTAACAGAGTATCAGAGAAACAGATGGACTACAGTCTGTAACTGTAGAACTACAGAGTGCAGCTATACAGTAAGTGGAGCTGATAAAATGGACAATGGTCATGTTATGGTTCTAGCAGGTCTATAGAAGAACCGCTGTTCCGACATTTGTGGGTGTTTTTCAGGACGCTTTGCTGTCCGGGATATGAGACAGACCGTCGCCGTCGGGGTCATCAAGAACGTGGAAAAGAAGGTTGGCGGGAGCGGCAAAATCACCAAATCAGCGCAGAAAGCTCAGAAAGCAGGCAAATGAACCTGAGCCTCCTGTTCGTCCTTACAGCCCGGACCCCGTCCTGCTCCTACACAACTAAAAAAAAAACCCATCTCTCTACCTGGGTGTGCTCGGCCCGTCCTCTTGCAGCTCAACTCATTCTGCATCGCTGATTGGATGAAGGTCAACTGAGTGTGAAGGACAGAGAACGTCTATCGAAGGGTTTTGCCACAGCCTTGCTGCACTTTATTCGTTTTTACTGCTCAAGCTGCAGCTTATATGTATTCACATCATATCCATTTAATATGTACGAGGTTTGAGTTTGAGGCACTGGAACCTTAAAATAAATGAAGATGGTGTCCAGTGTGGATAAATGTGTTTTGGTAAGATTGTTCTAATGACTGAAATGTGAGAAATAAACATTTTATTTTATATTGTTTATAATTTCCTGTTGTATACCAAGTCATTACACAACATAATTAATTTATGCTTGGTGCGTACTTGTCCTTACTATAAAAGGGGACTTTGTGACCCTGAGGCTTCAATGATTCATGAATAAACATGTTGCTGAATGTGACCAGACTTTGAGTTCACCATGGCCTGAGGCTGTTTGCTTTTTTTCTTTAATTTAAAGCCTCTACAACTTTTTTTTTTTTTTTTACTCCCACTTCAATAAAATGATTAAAGCTGTAGGTCGGTGTCACGTGACCTACGAGCGATATGGCTGTGTAGAGATCTGCTCCGCTCTATCTTTATCTACTTTAGTCTGCCTTCCTTCATTTTTTTCGTTTTAACTGGGTCCGTGAGCAAGGGTAATATGTCAGACACTCAGAATGACAAAGATTTCCCGATTTTTGGCTCTACTCGCTCTCAAAAATCGAAAGAAAAAAAGAAAGCCTGCCAGCCGCCTAGCGAGCCCGGTGAAGAAGCTACCATGCAGTCCAACATGGCTAATATACTGGCGGAGATCAAATCAATCGGCTCTCGCCTAGATGGTATTGAAACTCGACTCGATGGGATAGCTGGTTCTATCTCTAGTCTAGAAGCTTCACTTACAAGTCTGTCTGGTAGAGTTGCAAGTGCTGAGAGTCGCCTGGACGAGGTCGAGCAGCGTGTTTCTACTAGCGAGGACGATGCTAACTCGCTAACGGCACACATCGCTGCTCTGCAGAGGACGGCGGACCAGCTGCAGGCTAAAACTGACGACCTAGAAAACCGCGGCCGCCGCAAGAACGTGAGAATTGTTGGTTTAACGGAGCAGGTAGAAGGCAATGTCCCTTTGGCTAAGTTTCTACAGGACATGCTACCCACTTGGTTGGATTTACCGACACATACAGGGCCGTTAGAAATCGAAAGAGCCCACAGAGTTCTCGCCCCTTCAAGAGGCTCCCGAGCCGCTCAGAGCAGTTCACCTAGAACCATCCTCGTGAGGTTTCTACGCTATGCTGACAGGGAGCTGATTCTGGGTGCAGCAAGGAAGAAACGTGCCATTCTATACAACGGCTGCCGTTTGCGGTTCTACGCTGACTTTTCAGTAGAGATTATTCGGCAACGACGACAGTTTGAGACAGTGGGAAGGGCCTTCGCCCAGCGGAATATGTTCCGTGGGTTCGCCTATCCGGCCAAGCTTAGATGTCTACATGAAGGGAAAATTCGCTTTTTTGACGACCCAGAAAAAGCGTCAGCCTTCCTGTCGTCCCTCGAAGACTGATCAGTCTAACAGGCTTTTTTGTGAACTTTGGACGGACCGTCGCACGTTGTCATTACAGAAGGTATGACTGTTTAGTGAGCTGATTGGATAGACGTTTCTTGAGTTGAGGGGAGAGCTGTTGAAATTGACTTTAACCTTTTTTACCCTCTTCTTTCTCTTTTTTTATTATTCTCTCCGTTTCAGTTAATGAGCAGAATCTCTGTCTTTCCCCTCCCTTTTTTTTTTTTTTTTTTTTTCCTTTCTTCCTTCCAATCAAGCTCCAGTGTCCTTTTTTTTTTCTTCAATATCATGATGGAGCGGTAATCCTATGCAGCCAGTGTGGGTGAAAATGAGTACAGCCAGTGTTTTTACTCAGCTGTACGGGAGCGTAGTTAGTGACCTGTGTGGTATTTCTGTGCCCCATCATTTGGGGATGGGGTCGGGGAGGGGGGGTGTTCAAATGTTCACTTCTGTTGTTATTTTTCATCTTGTTCTACAGTGTTTAGACTCAGGGATTGTTGTTATTTATGTTAAGCTTTGCGTTAAAAATTATCAGGCCTCTAAACTCTGTTATTATTTACAACAACCATTGATATGTAATGAGTTCTCTTAATTTTGTATCCTGGAATGTTAAGGGCATAGGACATGTGGTTAAAAGGAAAAAGATCTTGACATTTTTAAAGAAAGAAAAGGTATCTATTGCTCTACTACAGGAAACACATTTGTCTAACACAGAACATTTAAAATTGAAGAGAGATTGGGTAGGTCAAATTTACTTTTCCTCATTCAGTCCCAACAGAAGAGGAACTGCTATTCTTGTACATAAGAATGTTCCATTTATTCTTGAGAAAGAAGACTACGACCCGGAAGGCCGATATATATTGGTTACCGGTTTTATCTTTGGTCAGCATCTCACCATTCTAAACATATATGCCCCCAATGAAGACTGCCCTAGGTTCATGTCTCGTATGGTTCTGCTATTTAACCAGCATTGCAAAGGTTTTGGACTTATAGCGGGTGATTTTAATTGCATTTTAAACTCTATGCTAGATAAATCCTCTTCCGCCCCTATGTCCAATCCAAAGTCGTCTCATACACTCAGGTTCTTATGTCAGAACTCAGGCTTAGCAGATGTATGGCGAGAACTACATCCTGTGGATAGAGACTACACATTTTACTCTAATCCACACAAATCTTATTCCAGACTAGATTATTACTTTATTCCATTCACTTTCATACACAAGGTAAGAGAATGTCGGATAGGTCCTATTGTGTTGTCAGATCATAGTCCAGTATATTTAAAGGTTGACCTTAACTTAACAATCCCAAGGACCTCCAGCTGGAGGTTCAATTCATCTCTTTTGAAAAATGAATCTTTCTGTTCTGACACTCGAGAGAAAATATTACAATACTGGAGGGAAAATCAAGATTCTCCCACTTCTTGTGCAACCAAGTGGGATGCTTTTAAAGCCACTCTGAGAGGACATCTGATCGCATATACATCTTTTCAGTCCAAAAAACGAGCATTAGAAAGGGAAGAATTGGAGGCAGAGGTCATTTATTTGGAACAACAACATAAAAACACTCCAACTCAATTCATTTGGAATCGACTTATTAGCGCCAAGTTAAAACTGAACACGGAATACACGGAACAGGCTAAAAAACTTCTATTTATTACCAAGCAAAAATATTACGAATCCGGGAATAAGCCTAGTCATCTATTAGCGTATCAACTGAAAAAGCTCCAGAGTGACAGAACTATAAAGGCGACCCGGACATCATCTGGTATTGTTACTCATGATCCCTGCTTGATAAATAACTCATTCCGTGATTTTTACAAAATACTTTACTCTTCCGAGTACTCGGACTCAGAGGATGAAATAAAATTCTATTTAGATAAAATCTCACTCCCTAGTGTGTCAGAGTCAGACAGAGATTCTTTGGGTGCCCCATTTGCTCCGGAGGAAGTGTGGGAAGCTATCCAGTCCATGCCTTCTGGAAAATCACCAGGTCAGGATGGTTATCCCTTGGAATTTTACAAATCATTTTGGCCTGAGATAAATCCCATTCTTATGCCTGTTCTTGATGAGATGCTGGAAAAAAACATAATACCTGAGACATGGAGCCTGGCTACCATCAGCCTGTTGCTAAAAACAGACAAAGATCCGCTAGAATGTTCATCATATCGGCCAATTAGCTTACTTAATGTAGACTTTAAGATTATTGCAAAAGTATTGGCACGTAGACTGGAATCTCTGCTCCCAAAGCTAATTTTTCCAGACCAGACCGGATTTGTCAAAATGAGATATGGACCAGATAATGTACGGCGATTATTAAATATTATTGATCACATAAATAAAAACAAACTTCCTGCAATGATTCTATCACTAGATGCTGAAAAAGCATTCGACAGGGTGGAATGGGGGTTTTTATTTACAGTTTTAGAAAAGTTCAACCTTGGCTCTAATTTTATTAAATTTATTAAACTTCTATATTCAAATCCCATGGCTTCAGTCAATACAAATAATTTGCTATCTGACAAGTTTCCAATTTACAGAGGTTGTCGTCAAGGGTGCCCTCTCTCCCCTTTATTATTTACATTAGCGATAGAACCTCTGGCCCAGTTAATTAGATCAAGGGTTGACATATCAGGCATCACAATAGACAAAGTAGACCATCGCATATCCTTGTATGCAGACGATGTATTATTATATCTATCTGATCCACAGACCTCAATGTCAGCAATCTTCAATACAATATCTCAATATAGTAAGTTTTCAGGATACAGAATTAATTTCAACAAATCCATGGCAATGTGCTTCAATATCTCACCTACAACTATGCTAAATTACTCACTTCAGGTAGTAAAATCCTTTAAATATTTAGGAATCATTATCACATCTAAGCTTCAGCAACTATTTGAAAGAAATTATCCTCCATTAATTACAAGAATTGAACAAGATTTGGCCAACTGGTCTACACTACCTATTTCTCTTTTTGGGAGAATCAATGCTATCAAAATGACTTTACTTCCCAGACTGAACTACCTATTCCAGAACCTTCCGTGTTATTTGCCCTCTGTTTTTTTTAAGAGAATCAACAATTTATTCTCAAGGTATGTTTGGAATAATAAAAAGCCACGAATTAAATTATTGACACTTTTCAAACCCAAAGAACTGGGAGGGGCATCGTTACCTAATTTGCAACATTACTATTGGTCTGCCCAACTAAAACATATGATGAGCTGGTTTATGGACAGAAGCGACTCACGCTGGCTAGCTATAGAATCCTATTCGTGCCGACCAAGACAACTTAGCTCATTACCATTTATTTACAATTTTCATAAGTTCCAACTTGCCATAGATAATTATTCAGTTCTTAATACGCTTATGGCCTGGAAAGACATTAGAAAACACTTAAACATCCCATCTGATGTATCTCTATGGTCCCCATTAGCCCTTAATCCTGATCTTCCTCCACAGATTAGAAACATTGGCTCCTTGAGTTGGAGATCAAGAGGAATAATAAACTTCTCTCAACTAGTCACAAAAGACATATTTAAACCATTTGAAGAAATAAAAAAACATTTTGAAATACCGAATAAAGAGTTTTATAAATTTTTACAATTAAGACATTTCTTTGAGTCTCTGAAAAAAGAGGGTAAAATACGAATGGAGCTTACAGGCTTAGAGGAACTGTTACTGTCTTCTAACAGCCTTAAAGGCAAGATTTCAGCCTTTTATAGACTGTTGTCAAGTACGAGCGTCTCATCCTATAACGCATTGAGGACCTTATGGGAACGTGACCTTACCGTATCTTTTAGTGATGACGAATGGTGTCGGGTATGTAAGCAGACATTTCCTAAATGCACTTCTGTAGCTCAACATGAGCAAAATTTCAAATTTATTCATCGTTTTTATTTAACACCTGTTCGTTTACATAGGATGTTTCCCAGCTTGTCCAATCTATGTTTTAAATGTAAAAGTGAAGTTGGCTCGGTTATGCATATGTTTTGGAACTGTGACAGAGTTTTTAGCTATTGGAAGGAAGTTCACTCTGTCATACAGAAGGTGTTCGAACTAGATTTTGAATTGTCACCTTGTATCTACCTGTTGAACTTATTCCCTGATAGCTTGAACACTAATATTGTTTATGTATTGAACACACTTCTGTACTTGGCTAAAAAATGCATTCTATTGCTGTGGTCTAATTCCGAGATACCCTCAGTTAGGATGTGGTTTACACAGATAACTAAGTTTTTACCTTTGGAGAAACTGACATTTGATCTGCACCATAACTCAGGAAAATTTTGGAAGATATGGTCTCCTTTGTACGTATATTTGGAAATCTAAGCATACTCATTCCATGACTTATTTACTTGTCTCTATGTTCCCTTGTTTGTAATTCTATATGCCCTGCTCAGTTGCCTTATATGTCGTAAACTGTATGGAGTGTGGCCTGATATGTATTATTTATTTTTATTGTTATTTATTATTATTATTATTATTATTATTATTATTATTATTATTATTTATTATTATTATTTTTTTTTTTTTCATTTTTCCTTCTTATTCTATTTTATACATGCATCCCTGGAAAAATCCAATAAAAAGATAATAAAAAAAAAAAAAAGCTGTAGGTCAAACAAATCACATGCATTTGAAAGCTGCAATGCTAGACCTTTACTGGGGCATTCATTTCACTGAGAATACACTCGCCATCTTATTTAAAAACACATACCGAGTACTTCCAGTAGCCACTTTGAGCTTCACCTACCTGATTACTGCACCTTTTACTGTGCAAAAGTCCGAGACCACCCTCTATGTACTCATTTGCAGTCAAAATGGCTATTAATGTAATTTCAATTTAATTAAAGTTCATTTTCCAACAGAAATCATATTCAACAGAAAGTGACACAGAAGACTCAGCTACTAAATATAATTGAATATTTTTAGTATTTATTTAGCTTTGTTACAGCTTCCGTTGTTATCGGTTGCAATTTCTGGTTCTCATGATCCAAGTAATATCAAACGCATTCAGTGACGTTGAGGTCTGGAGTCTCAGACGGTCAGTCCGTCTGTTCTGAGCACACCAGCAGCTTTTTTGTTTGACTTACACTATATTTCCAAAAATATTTGGTCTTTTGGCTTCACATACATATGAACTTGAGTGACATCCCATTCTTAATCCATAGGGTTTAATATGATGGCTCACCCTTTGCAGCTATAACAGCTTCAAATCTTCTGGGAAGGCTTTCCACAAGGGTTAGGAGTGTGTTTATGGGAATTTTTGACCGTTCTTCCAGAAGCACATTTGTGAGGTCAGACACTGATGTTGGACGAGAAGGCCTGGCTCACAGTCTCCGCTCTAATTCATCCCAAAGGTGTTCTACTGGTTGAGGTCAGGACTCTGTGCAGGCCAGTCAAGTTCCTCCACACCAAACTGGCTCATCCGTGTCTTTATGGACCTGCTTTGTGCACTGGTGAACAGTCATGTTGGAACAGGAAGGGGCCGTCCCCAAACTGTTCCCACAAAGTTGGGAGTGTGAAATTGTCCAAAATCTCTTGGCGCTGGAGCTTTAAGAGTTCCTTTCACTGGAACTAAGGGGCTGAGCCCAACTCCTGAAAAACAACCCCACACCATAATACCCCCTCCACCAAACTTTACGCTTGGCACAATGCAGTCAGATGAATACCGTTCTCCTGGCAACCACCTGGTATCTGTTTTACACCAGTGTGATTGGTCCCTCCAGAGAACACATCCCCACTGCTCTAGAGTCCACCACTTTACACCACTGCATTCCACGCTTTGCATTGCACTTGGTGATGTAAGGCTTGGATGCAGCTGCTTGGCCATGGAAACCCATTTCATGAAGCTCTCTATGCTGTTCTTGAGCTATTTTGAAGGCCACATAAAGTTTGGAGGTCTGTAGCGATTGCCAACTTTCTGCAGAGTCAATCTCTGACCCCACTCTGTCATTTTATGTAGCTGACCACTTCGAGGCTGAGTTGCTGTCATTCCCAATCTCTTCCACTCTGACAGTTGGTGAGTGAATACTTTTGGAAATATAGTGTATATATTGGTTGTCTTCTCACAGTGGAATGATGGACAGAAACACCTGTTGACACATTTTGGTGGTCTACCAGGTCTTCCATGGTTGTTAGTGAACTCTTTTTCCCTTTATGTTGTAAAAATTCCTTTGACTTTCCCCTTCCTTACAAGTGGATCACATCAAATTTTCTCATAAATATATCCTGAAATTTGAAATTACTTGCAAAAATGGCCATTTTGAGTGGAAATTAAATAAAGGAAGGGTCTCAAACTTTTGCACAGTACTGTAAATATGTAGGTGTGCAATTGCAGATTGTGTCTTTCGCTATGCACAATTTGTTAGCCACCCTCTACCCCATTAATTACCGGTCAGTTTTTTAAGCACAGAACTGACGTTATATTGACGATGCACCATTCTCAGCACTACCATAGAAGTGTTTATGATGATGACAGCTTACATGGTGGCTAACACAAGCTGTGTGTGGCCTACAGCCTCTAACTCTACACCAGCAAGGTGAACCTGTAGGGTAGGTGTTTCTAATAAAGCTGTCAGCAAGAATAAAATGATATGAACACTAAAGGAGAAGGACTAAAGCAGACTGTGTCTAGTCTGGATGCCAGTTTTGAGAAATGGATCTCTGGTTATAGATGGAGGCCTCAGCGGAGGCTAAACTGCTGAACTTTAAACTAGACACAGCTGCATCCCCTAATCGCCTTTCACATACTTCTCTCCCAAAGCCAATCTCCATTAGTTAGCCACTGATTAGAGCGATAACTACCCCGTTTATGGTCACTAACAGATGTCCGAGAGCAGAGTCAATTGGGATTTGTTGCTGCAAGGCAAGTTTTAGGTCTCTTGTAATGAAGGGAAGGTTAAGAGGACTCAGCGATAATGGACTTAAGGGCTCTTTTTTGACCAGATGAACTCCCTTTGGGAGCCGATTACTGATACATGTCAAGAATGCAAGTGTGGTGACGATTTAGATTATACTATGTAAGCAGGAGCTTGAACTTTGACCACTGTCGACAATTTTGCATGTCTGTTGTACACAAATTAGTTCTTCCAGTAATAGTTACTACTTGTAAGCACTGTAGACAAAATTCTTTCCCAGTGCAAGTTCTTTTTTACCAGTGGTGGACAAAGTACACAAATCATGTGCTTGAGTTAAAGTAGAGATACTCAAGGTAAAATATCACTCCAGTAAAAGTAGAAGTTCCTCCCTTTAGACCTCCACTTGAGTAAAAGTACTAAAGTATTTCCCTTCAAATGTACTTAAGTATAAAGTAAAAGTACTAAAAGAGTAATTCTGGCTCTGATGCCCTGTTATCATTTTTATAACCAGACTGGCTTCATGAACTCATTTCAGGTGAAAGTCCTCCAGCGTCTCTCTTGGTAAACCAGTCTTTTAATAGAACGTCATTAATTAGTGACGCTGACGTCTATTAAAATGATCAGAAGCACAAAACACTGAAGGTAAACAGTTTCCATCAGGGAGAACCGAGTGGCTCTGAAATCACTTTTTACACACAAGCAAAGTTTCAGTTTCAGATTTATTTACAACTTAGTTCCAAGTTTAAGTTGAATAAAAACTGGCTTTAAACTCAGGATCACAGATGAGCTCCTTTACTATGTTGATCTGTAGGCGTGTTCATAAACATAAACCAGCCCAAACTCATTTACTATAAAATGAAATGGTGTTTGTAGAAATTCAGAAAAAAGCCGCGTCAGTCTCGACTGCATATGTGGACATATTTCTATATTGAGCTCTATTTACACAAAGTTAGGTTAGTTCATCATTTATGTTGAACAGACTCTCCCAAAGTTTTACGCTGCTGCGCTGACGTTGAACCGCGTGCTGCACTGGGTCGGTATGACCAACAGGTCAAAACCAGCTCTAAACAAAGTGACCGCTGGGCCCTGATTGGTGCTCTGGCTTTGCGCTTCTTTCGTTTTGACATGTTACGTTTTTATACACACAGAAACCAAAAGGAACGACAGATTTGGGTGGTGGGTCATTCTCGGCACTGCAGTAACACTGACATTGTGGTGGTGCACATGTGTTAGTGTGTGTTGTGCTGGTACGAGTGGATCAGACACAGCAGTGCTGCTGGAGTTTTTAAACACTGTGTCCACTCACAGTGTCAGTCGGTGTGTCAGTTTGTCAGTCCACCTTGTAGATGTAAAATCAGAGACGACAGCTCATCGGCTGCTGCACAGTTTGTGTTGGTCGTCCTCTAGTCCTTCATCAGTGGTCACAGGACGCCATTGGCTGGATGTTTTTTGGTGGACTATTCTCAGTCCAGCAGTGACACTGAGGTGTTTAAAAACTCCAGCTGCACTGCTGTGTCTGATCTACTTGTACCAGTGCAACACACTAACACACCACCACCATGTCAGTGTTACTGCAGTGCAGAGAATGATCCACCACCTATATAGTACCTGCTCTATGAGGGTCCATGGGGGTCCTGACCACTGAAGAACAGGGTAAAAGGGGGTAACAAAGTATCAGAGAAACAGATGGACTACAGTCTGTAACTGTAGAACTACAGAGTGCAGCTATACAGTAAGTGGAGCTGATAAAATGGACAATGTGCATAGAAACAAGGAGGTGGTCAGAATGTTATGCCTGATCAGTGTATTTGGCTTTCCTATGCACTGTGTTTGATCATGAAATTCCAAAAATGTCTACTGGCCTACTGGCATCAGTGCAAACTGATTTCACTACTATTGCCACCAGGGGTCACTATTGTACTTTTAAGTGCACCACTAATGTAATCTCTCTCTCTCTCTCTCTCTCTCTCTTTTTCTCTCTCTCTCTCTTGCTGGAGTTTGTACCTGTTATATCAGTCTATGGCTGTGGTTTCACACACAGGTCTGAATCAGAGCCGGGTCAGCAAAGACCAAATGCCCTGACCTCTCAGCACTGGAAGGAACGTTTTGCAAAAAAGATTTCCTTTTTTGTTCATGTGTGCTGTAATCCCCCCTCCAGACGCTTTTCTCTGGTGTTAGAACAGAACATTGAGCCCAGTAGAAGACTTATGTACAGTGTCAAGTGTATGAGCTGTTCGTGATGGATTTTTCCTGGATATTAGGCTTAACTTGGCATCCAGAAACGGAATTACTTCTCCCAAAGTTGGGAATGTTATGTTTTTGTCAGCCTAGCTGCAGGTACAGATTCCATTAGTTTCTGCTTTGCATTTCCAAAAGTCCCTCTCTGTTTGAACAAATGCTGCCTGTCCTGCATTGTTTAAGGATGCAAGTTGTGAGATGCAAGAAGAAGCTTGAGCTTTGACTGGACACTGTCATTAATGCACCCAAAAATCAGTTCTTCCAGTAATAGTTACTGCATGTAAGCACTCCAGGTGCCATCTTTTCTCCAATGCAAGTTTTGTCTTTAGAGGCATATTATTCTGCCTTTGAGTAAATTCTCTTAATTCTAGCCACACGTCTTTTCTCCATGGTAGGCATCTACACAGTAAAGCATGAGCAACACATCAACACCCCATTAAGCTAAGAACAACTTGTTTACAAGAAATGTCTCTCCTGCTATGAGCCTGGCACCTCCTGAGAGCCTCCTTGCACAACCATCCCACATGACCATACCTCTCGCGCTCCCACAACAATTATTCTACTATATGTTTTCATAGATTAGATAATGCAGTGACTTCCTGGCCACTTTATCTATTTAAGAATAAGAGACCCTCATAAGTCCCACAACAGGGAAATTTCACCTCCACATTTAACCCACCCATGACGTGAAACACCACATACACACTAGTGAGCATGCACCCACACACACTAGGGGGAAGTGAGCACACTTATCTGAAGCGGTGGGCAGCCCTATCCACAGCACCCAGGGAGCAGTTGGGGGTTAGGTGTCTTGCTCAAGGATGCCTCGGTCATGTACTGTCTGGGGATCGAACCGGCAACTTTAAGGTTACAAGGCTATGTCCCTAACCGCCAGCCCATGACTGCCCCCAACAAAACATGATGTATAATACCCAACAACGCACTCATCCAACCAATAAAACCATGCCGTGTTTCCATGCCGCCCAAAAAATAATTCATCAGCCCAGCCGCAGGAACAGATCCCATTAGTTTCTGATTTGCATTTGCAAAAGTGCCTTTCAGTTTGAACAAATGCTGCCTTGTTCTTTATTATTCAAGCATGCAAGTTATGAGATTAGAGTCAGATCTGATCTCTTTGACAGCATTAACAGTTGATATTTCCACAGCCTTTCTTACTAGTCCCTTTCAGTACCAGTGGACTTAATGCTCGCATGTTAAAGGCTCTGAAGATTTAAAGTAATGTTTGTGGTGACAGCACTTTCTGTCCACTCGCTTCTTCCTGTCATCCATTCTTTAGAAAGCGACTTGTTGCTTTTTAAATCGTGCTCTTAAAAGGATTTGGGGCTGAACTGCGGTTGTTAATGCCAGTTGGCTTTTTTGCTCCACTGTGAATGGTGGCTTAGGCCACGAGCAGCCTTTTCTGAAGCGATAAGTGAAATAATTACGGCGGGTGAGTGGGAATGCCCGCGGTGGGTCGGGTGCTGGGCTGTCGTGGTAAATGAAATTGTCAGGCCCCTTTTGTTCGGTGCTTCAGTCGCAGGACGTTAATCATACCGTAGTGTGTGTGTGTACTTGGTTTGATGGAGGAGGGAGATGGAAAGAGTGGCTGTGCACACCCAAGGCGCAAAATTATTTCCAATATCCATTTTCGACGAGTGCATGAGGCATAAAATAGAAGACCTGAATTGATTCGAGTAGACAGGCAGTGTGACAGATATATCATGACTGGGATGGGTTCTGTGGGCGACGGGGAAATAACCACTGGGCTGTGCGACCTTCTCAGTTTTCTTTGGCCCTCTGCGCATGCTGACATTTACAGCAAGTAATTGCTTGCAGAAAAGAAGAAGGCCTTGTTGACCTCAGCGACTTTTTGCCTTTGTGCACATACTCCATCCATGGCAGATTAGTGGCGAGACAGTAGCCCCCTGCTCTCCGGCTGGACTTCGAACCATCTCGCTACTTCTGCTCAACTGTTTATCAGCCTCAAGAGTATCTTCACCCGCTACGCAGAGGCTGAAGCCTGCCTGCTGCAGCTTGACTCTAATTATTCTGAGTTAAAGTGTGCGTTCCATTGCCTTCTCCGCTAAAGGCTCCTCAAGGAGCTGTTTTCCTCAAGGCATTTTCTGTATTAAATGGAGCTTTGATATCTGAACAGAGTTCTTCCACATGCAGACACAAAATAAAAGCTCTTTGCATTGCTTTTCCAAGACGCTGTGTTATTAATCAAACTGTGGCCTGAACTTTTTGACAGTATTTCATGCAATTCTTTAGTGGAGTTAGAAATGTGAGAGCAGGTGTTGCTTAGCCAATTTCAGTAAGTTAGGTTGGATCAACAAAATTGCCTTATTTTGACAGAAAGACTTAATTGTGTGGAAATAACTTCCATGATTAAATTCTTCAGGCAAAGAATGCACTAGCATAGTAAACAGCAGCTAGAATGCCATCTTGGTAGGATGTCTCAGTTTCATTCTTGGGTAAACTAAGTTTTTGGCTGTAGAATATCAGCCTGAGCCATTCTGCTTCACTGTCTTTGGGATCAGCTTAAGCTCTTGTAAATAAATTAACTATATACTTGGGAATTGCTCTTTTCCCAATAATGGATGAGGCACTGGCGCATATGCAATTGGTTTCCCATCTCATCCACAAATGGCTTTGTGGTTGTGGTGCACGTGATCAATTGCTTGACTGAGACCAGCTGATTAAACAAGTGGAGTCAGGTGTGCTGCTGCTTGTTTGCAAAGAACCTGCAGCCACTCTGGCCTTTTGTGGATAAGATGGGGCAACCATGATATATGATTTGACTCTCTGGAGGCATAAGGAATGTATTGCATGAATGAATGAATGAATGAATGAATGAATCAATCAATCAATCAATCAATCAATCAATCCTGGTCCTGGAGATCCACTACACCTGGCTAGTGTGCAGATGCCCCTTGATTGCCAGAATCAGGGTGTTAATTTAAGGTTGGTACCTCTTGACCCAATGCATATGTGCCTCGTAGGAGTGGACGGCTCCTCAACTGTTCTTCAGTAAATTGAATGGTTCTGTTTAGAACCATGAATCTAATAGTTCTTTGCATGTTGCAATGCTTCTTTAAATTGATAGAGAATGTGTTTATAGTTCTGTAGTTATAAGCTTGACATGGTAAGAGCAGACCCCTTTTAATGCTATATAGAACCATACTCAACACAGAAGAACTGTTTACGCATGAAATGGTTCTATATAGAAGTCATGGATTCTAAATAGAACCATTCCCTTTACTAAACCCTTAAAGAACCACCTTTTTATAAGAGTGATAGTGTGTATTATGGTATTTGTTAAGAGACAGTCATGTTTGTCAATATTGACTAAATGTTCTCTAAAATATACATATAAAATGACACTTGGTGTTTATTATATAGTAGAATTGAACAGATTATGAAGCCTATATCCACTAATATCTGCGGAATTGACCGTTTTTGATGGAAGCTCTTTGAGCTAGCAATTAGCCATTACAAAGACAACAGCTGTGGTGATTTTAGGTTGATTAGCGTTTTCTGAGGACCGTCGAAGCGTCAAGTAAGATTTACACAAACATTTTCATGTGGAGAAACTAAATATGATGAAATATGAACTTCACGAAGGAGTCTGGATGGTACTGAGCTGACAGATAAGCTAACCAGTATGCTATCATTTTAACGCAGGCCGTAACTTTAGCCAAGTAAAACTGAGGCGAGCCACTGGTTCTCTAGACAACCGGCCGTTGTTTGTACGGCGTTAGCTATTAGTTTAATCACGGGATTCAACTTTTAACGATAAACCAACCGGTTTTAAATGGTTTGGATGTCAGAAATACGTTTTATACGAACTATTCCTCCTACCTAGCATTGTTTTTCATGCTAACGTGACTGACAGCAAACAATTTACCTCAGGTTAGCTCTTTAGCTAACGTTAGCTAATGTTAGCAGTTTTAGGCCTCAGGCAGGACGTCAGAGTGGTATAAATACGAATAAACGCCATTTAAAGCTTTTAAAGAGTAATAATGCTCATTAGTGAAGGAGTGAGTGCTACTTAAAGGGGAATTTTTTCAAAATGTGTGCATAGCTAACTCAGTCACTGAGGTGTAATTCAGAATGGTTTGATGTAAAATGGTGTTTTACAGGTAAACATAACTAACCAACTGGTGTTGATGGGAACCAGTAACCGCAATGCAGATATAGCCATTTTATTTTACGGTCCATCATGACCAGTGAATCCCCAGGTGTGTTCTTAGTTTTTAATGTGTGTCTATTTTTGTCATTTTGAAAATGGTTAAGTCGTAGTAAATATGAAGAAAATATTCTTCTTTGAGTACTGTGCTTTGCCTTACAGTCCCCTACGTGGACCTCATTGTCATTAAAGACTTCTTTCATCTTCATAACTGTTTAATGGAAATGCTCTGTTTGGGGCAGTCGTGGACTGGAGGTTAGGGAACTGGTCCTGTGACCGGAAGGTCGCCGGTTTGATCCCCAGTGCCGACAGTCCATGACTGAGGTGTCCTTCAGCAAGCCACCTAACCCCCAATTGCTCCCCAGGCACCGTGGATAGAGCTGCCCACTGCTCTGGGCAAGTGTGCTCACTGCCCCCTAGTGTGTGTGTATTCCCTAGCATGTATGTGGTGTTTCACTTTACGGATGAGTTAAATGCAGAGGTGGAAATTCCCCGTTTGTGGGATTAAAAAAGTATCACTTACTTTCTATCACCACTACTGTGAAATTGTGGTAAAACCACAATTGGTCTGATGCATTCACACCAAATCCTCATTGGATTTGGCAGAAATTGCGTAAAATGAGTGTAATTCCCCTTTAAACAAAGGAAATGTGTCTAGCTTCCAAACCCTTTGCCTATGAATTCATGTCACTGTCAAAAATGTCTTGGAACGTAGCACCTAAAATCGTCTTCTTCCTACAGCAGCTCCCTGTGGAGATTTGTTCAATGTAGGGCACAGTGGCTGAGGAAACAGGTGAATCATTCGGAATGCATGCATGTCAGTCAGGTGGGAGTCTCACCTTCCTCATTCCTCATGAGTTTGGTCCCTCATCTTCTGAAAGCGCAATAAGACAGTCTGCAGTCATTTGAACACGCTTTAAAGCACTGTCTTATGAATGTGGACGCACTCCGGCTGCTCTTTCCAGCAGGCAGACTTTTAGCGAATGATCCAAATATACCAGAGACTGTTAAATAATTGAGCGTGAGTGCTGAATAATTCAGTGCACATATTAAAGTCTGGTTGCTGGGAAGGTTTTTGGCTCATGGATGTAAACGAGACAAATGTTCTCGGAGAGGAATACAGGCCCCGGATCTGTCCACACATGGCCAGACACAGATTTGGCACGACACGTTCTTTGCCTGTGCCACAGAAGCGGCTGGCTGCCATTTGCATTAAGCGCATAACTAATAGGGCAGAGCGGAGGGAAATGGAGAGAGCCGAGTCCCGCTTTTCTAGAGCTGCTCAGGGCTGTTTGCGTTGATCTTCAGAGAGCTGCTGTTGGCCTGCTGGCTGTCCGTCCACATAGCTTCTCAGCTCAACCTTGATCACGTGACGGTTCCTCTCGAACCACAGCTTGGGTTGGGGGACTTTGGCCGTGTCGCCGTCGTCTCGCATTAGCGCAGCGTATGATGAAGATAAGGAGGAAGTCACCAGGGGTTAGACAAAGTTGACTTGGAGTTAGCCTAGTTTTCAGCCCCGTTAGAATAGCAGAGCGGCCGTCATTCAGAGCGCTAAGAATAGCAGAGGATGTCGTGGGGACTCTGGTGCTGGAGTTCCGGGTCAGTGCACGCAGTCACGGAGAGATCAGGTCCACCATGGCTGCCAAATAAAACTACAGTCACTGCACTCACCTCTTTCAGGAAGGACTGCAGCAGGCAGTTTTGTGGTGGGCTAACAGAGGCAATGCTGCAAGACCACCAAGACCACCGCTCCAGCAAGTCCTGCATAATATTAGTACAACACAGTGTCAGGAGTTTTCTTAATAGATTGTGACATCAGATGATCTGGAAGTTTGCTTCAATAATGTGATAAACTCAGCATGACTAGTAAACAGTCCCAAGCATCTGTAAGTAGACCATGTACTTGGGTTAAAGTCGAAACACCCAAGGTACAATATTGCTCCAGTAAAAGTAGGAGTTCCTCCCTTTATACCTCCACTTGAGTAAAAGTACTGAAGTATTTGCCTTCAAATGTACTCATTAATTAATGAACTTGGTAAACCAGTCTTTTAATAGAACGTCATTAATTAGTGACGCTGACGTCTATTAAAATGATCAGAAGCACAAAACACTGAACGTAAACAGGTTCCATCAGGGAGAACCGAGTGGCTCTGAAATCACTTTTTACACACAAGCAAAGTTTCAGTTTCAGATTTATTTACAACTTAGTTCCAAGTTTAAGTTGAATAAAAACTGGCTTTAAACTCAGGATCACAGATGAGCTCCTTTACTATGTTGATCTGTAGGCGTCTGTTCATAAACATAAACCAGCCCAAACTCATTTACTATAAAATGAAATGGTGTTTGTAGAAATTCAGAAAAAAGCCGCGTCAGTCTCGACTGCATATGCGGACATATTTCTATATTGTGCTCTATTTACACAAAGTTAGGTTAGTTCATCATTTATGTTGAACAGACTCTCCCAAAGTTTTACGCTGCTGCGCTGACGTTGAACCGCGTGCTGCACTGGGTCGGTATGACCAACAGGTCAAAACCAGCTCTAAACAAAGTGACCGCTGGGCCCTGATTGGTGCTCTGGCTTTGCGCTTCTTTCGTTTTGACATGTTACGTTTTTATACACACAGAAACCAAAAGGAACGACAGATTTCTCAAAATGTAGGAGGAAAAAGTCGGATATTAGACTCTGAAATGTAGTGGAGTGAAAGGAACAAGTCGCCCAGAATGGAGAAACTTCAGTACAGATACACCAAAAAATACTAAAGTACGGAAACCAATTACATTTACTTAGTTACTGTCCACCTCTGCTACTAAGTAGGGCTGGGCGATTATGGCAAAAAATATTATCACAATACTTCAACATTTTTGCGATTGACTATATGCATCATGATATTTAGTTTCTGAGATTCACTAAGTTGGTACAGACAAAATGGAACGTGTAGTGCCACATATCAAAATTATTATAACAAATCTACAACTATAATTTAGTGAGTTTTATAGGCATGTTGTGATGTAATTTATCACAGTAGCAGTAAAATGACGTCATATTGCCCAGCTCTACTTTTAAATGTTATGTAATGGTGTTTTTCCTCTGGTCAGTGTGGTACAGCACTAAGGTTGCGAATCTGAAGCCGTAATCGTATCCTGGTCAAGCACTTTAGTACCAGTACTAGTGTCTGCAGTCACGAAACAGAACCGTGAAAGTAGGCAGGGCTCTCTGTTGCTTGTGTAGCCATGTGAGTTCTTATGTGAGGCTGTTCGTGATCTACTTATTTATTTATTTATTATTATTATTATTATTATTATTATTATTATTATTATTATTATTATTATTAAGGCAGTCAGTCGGTGATCCTGGGACAGTGACGTTTACCAGTCAAGGATCTGGACCACTTTTAGCTCCACCCTGCAACTAATCTAATTCAGCATTGGTACTTGGGCACTTAACAGTGGAAATTACTTCATAATACCTGAACATAAATTTGTCTGTCCAGTGGGAAAATGCTGGAAATGTTTGGAAATGGGGTTGGATAGCATTGATAGTTTGATGTGGTTTCACATGACATTAAAGTTTGCATTAATGAGGTAAATGATCCGATGCTTCCTTGCTGATGCTGTACGGTAAAAAAGCTTATTATATTACCTGCTTTCATTGGACTGTTTCCTTTGCACCAAAGAGAACCATGTGCTTCTGCACAGGTATGTTTTTCGTTCATCAAGGTACAAACAGTGTAAATGTTCCCTTGAAGGTTCTACAGTGGTTTTAAAGCCTTAAATCAGTCTCTCCAGGTGAAAAGTTGGTATTTGTACCTTTTCATAACCGAATATTTTACAACGGAACAGTAGAATAAAAGTCTGGAGGCGAGGCGGGGCGTGTGGAGTCAGTACAGCTTAGAACAGATCATTTCAGTGGATTATGGTTCAGTTATGATCCCTGACTGAAGGGACTGGGATGGAGCCTTGAGGGAACCACCCCATGGACAAGAGGGGAACTGACCCAGAGACAGTCTAGAACCTTTATTTCTGAGAGTAAGTCTCTCTCGCTCTTAGAAAACTTAAACATAATTTCAGTGGATTATGGTTCAGGTATGCTCCCTGACTAATGGTGTGTTCCAATCAGAAGGCAGCTGTCTAAGTAGGCAGCATTCTAAGGCAGCATTTTACGTGCTCCTGAGACGAGTGCTGTCCCACAGTCACAGAAGTGTGAGGTGAATGATGACGGCTAAATTTCAGACTAGGAGCTCATAAATCAGATGATGATGCATAAAATGAAATGCATATTAGCTTAGCTGCTTAATGGATTGCGTGGGGTCCCTTTTTCTGAGTGCATTTTGTACAAAATTAAGCAACATTACTGTTTATCTATGTGTTAGAAATAAAGCAGGTTCGTTAAGGTGGATGAGGACTGAATGAATTGAATTGATTTATAACCTAATAGTCACGATTATCTGTATTCATCTGGGCTGTTGAGTCGAGTATATAGCGATAGATATTACTCCTTAAATCAGCCAGTTCTCCATATACAAATTTCCGTAGCATTGTCCGTGCAGGAAAACGGCTGTTGCAGATTCAGAGCAGTTCCTTTTCGGTTAAAATGCTGCCCAACATGAGAGCTGCCTTTGAAGTCAGTGACTAGTTAGGCAGCTGCCTTCAGAATGGTAACACTATAAAGGTACTGAGATGGACACTTGAGGGAACCACCCCAGTGAGGAAAGGGATGCTGCCTCAGAGACGGGTGGCTGCCTTTATGAGTGTACACTGTATTTTTGAACCTTTAATCCAGAGCAACCAGCAAATAATGTGACACTACAGTTAATACCATATTTTGTGGGCATTATATCATACACTACATTTCCAAAAGTTTTCACTCACCCTTCCAAATCATTGAATTCAGGTGTTCCAGTCACTTCCATGGCCACAGGTGTGTAAAGCCGAGCCCCTAGGCCTGCAGACTGCTTCTACAGACATTAGTGAAAGAATGGGTCGCTCTCAGGAGCTCAGTGAATTCCAGCGTGGTGCCGTGATCGGACGCCACCTGTGCAGCAAGTCCAGTCGTGAAATTTCCTCACTACTAAATATTCCACAGTCAACTGTCAGTGGGATTATATAACAAAGTGGAAGCGATTGGGAATGACAGTAACTCAGCCGTGAAGTGGTCGGTCATGTAAAATGACAGTGCGGGGTCAGCGGATGCTGAGGGGCATAATTGCTACAAGGTCTTCAAACTTCATGTTCAGATCAGCTCAAAAACAGTATAGAGAATGGGTTTCCAAGGTCGAGCAGCTGCATCCAAGCCTTACATAACCAATTGCAATACAAAGCATTGAATGCAGTGGTGTAAAGCGCTGTCACTGAACTCTAGAGCAGTGGAGACGTGTTCTCTGGAGTGACCAATCACGCTTCTCCGTGGCAATCGGATGGACGAGTCTGGGTTTGGCGGTTGCCAGGAGACGGTACTTGTCTGACTGCATTGTGCCAAGGTTGTTGTGTGAGGTTGTTTCTCAGGAGTTGGGCTCGGCCCCTTATTTCCAGTGATAGGAACTCTTAATGCCTCACAAATTTAGCTTCTGGAAGAACAGTCAAAAAAACCTAACCCTTGTGGAAAGCCTTCCCAGAAGAGTTGAAGCTGTTATAGCTGCAAAGGGTGGGCCGACATCATATTAAACCCTATGGACTAAGAATGGGATCTCACTTAAGTTCATGTGCATGTGAAGACAGATGAGCGAATACTTTTGGCAATATAGTGCAGATGCAGAAGGGGAACTTATGCTTTTCTCCTTCATCAACAGACCTTCTCACGGTGAAACGCTGATGTCAGTCTCCTCTTTTCAGAGGAGATCTGTGAACCTTCATTAATATAATATTGAGAACTGCTTTATTTCTCTGAGACAGGTTTTTTCCCCCTCTGGGACGTGAAACCTCAACACGAAACTTTTGTATGGTACATTACATTATCTATGTTTAGTATAAATTCTTAATCAGGACAGTCTTGGGTACAGTTTTACAGTAGTTAGGCATGGTGCAAAATAGGCCTGTCATATAAGTCTGTTAGCCTGTTATATTGTTTGTACTATGTAGCGTTAGAGAAATGCTTGCCCTTTCTAAGCAGTCTCTTTTGAGCTGTAGCCATACAGCCCCACAGAGCCTGAAAAAAAAACAAATAGTGCAAGCAGCATCTCTAGCTCTGAAACGAAGTTGTGTGAAATAAGAGGCAGCAGTGATCGATGCAGACTAGAGGCCTGTGGGTGGCTGGGGTTTGCAGTTAGCAGTGAACTCTGTTGGGACTGGAGGAGTGCTTGTAGTGTATGGCAGAGTGTTTAGGGCACTCCTACATGCTGACTGCCTACTTCTGGGTCCCTGAAGGGCTTGGGAAGTTGTTTAAGATAAAAAGTCGTGACGCCTTCCCAGGTAGTGCTGGGTGATGTATTTTCTGTACCGATTTGCCGTTATTAGCACAAAACAAGACTAATTCTTTAGAATTAGTAGTGTGTGAAGGAGTGTGTTATAGTGAAGTCATGACTTGGTTCCCGTAGATCATCACAGCTGTGATGTTACACTAACACACAACCTCGAGTGTTCTATTGCTTTTATACAGTCAAATAAATGAAGCAAGAAATGAATAAACTGGGCCGTGAATGTGGCAGTTATTATTTTTTAATGTCGCTAGTTCCTTCTGGCAAATTATAGTTCCTGTAAGCCTTGCCTTTTGTAACAGGGACTGAGCCATGAAACATATCAAAACATAAACCATATCAAATATCAGGTTCAGCTCAGTTTTGTCAATTTTTGCCAGATCAGTATTAATGTTGTTCTGCTCCAGCCAGTCTGTAAAGCATCTTACAGCCCAGTTAGTTTGATGAATGGTATTGGGTTCATTTATGGCTGGGCTGTTCTTCTGTCACAGCTGCCGACTGAAAACCTGCTTAGTGGTGAGGACAGTTTGGGAATTTAGTGTCATCTCATCTTCAGAGTCTGACCAAATAAGCAGTTGGTCATGTGATCTTAAAAGTTTTTGTTTTCTGTTTGTGGCAAAAAAGTAAAAACGTTCAAATGGCTTGAGTATCTCCGATAGCTGTCAGGGTCGTTGCTTAGTCTACCTTCACACGCATATGAACTTGGGTGACATCCCATTCTTAATCCATAGGGTGTAATATTTCGGCCCACCCTTTGCAACTATAATGACTTCAACTCTTCTGGTAAGGCTTTCCACAAGGGTTAGGAGTGTGTTTATGGGAATTCTTGACCGTACTTCCAGAAGCACATTTGAGAGGTGAGACACTGATGTTGGACGAGAAGGCCTGGCTCTCAGTCTCCGCTCTAATTCATCCCAAAGGAGTTCTATCGGGTTAAGGTCAGGACTCTGCTGCACCAAACTGGCTCATCCACGTCTTTATGGATCTGCTTTGTGCACTGGTGCACAGTCATGTTGGAGCAGGAAGGTCCCCAAACTGTTCCCACAAAGTTGGGAGCATGAAATTGTCCAAAATCTCTTGGTGCTGAAGCTTTAAGAGCTCCTTTCTCTGGAACTAAGGGGCCGAGCTCAACTCCTGAAAAACAACCCCTCACCATGATCCCCCCTCCACCAAACTTTACACTCAGCACAATGCAATCAGACAAGTACCGTTCTCCTGGCAACCGCCAAACCCAGACTCGTCCATCCGATTGCCAGACAGAGAAGCGTGATTGGTCACTCCAGAGAACACGTCTCCACTGCTCTAGAGTCCAGTGGCGGCGCTTTACTCCACTGCATTCCACACTTTGCGTTGCGCTTGGTGATGTAAGACTTGGATGCAGCTGCTTGGAAATGGAAACCCATTCCATGAAGCTCTCTACGCTGTTCTTGAGCTGATCTGAAGGCCACATGAAGATTGGAGGTCTGTAGTGATTGACTCTGCAGAAAGTCGGTGACCTCTGCGCACTATGCCCCTCAGCATCCGCTGACCGCTCTGTCATTTTACGTGGCCGACCACTTCGTGGCTGAGTTGCTGTCGTTCCCAATCGCTTCCACTTTGTTATAATCCCACTGACAGTTGACTGTGGAATATTTAGTAGTGAGGAAATTTCACGACTGGACTTGCTGCACAGGTGGCGTCCGATCACGGCACCACGCTGGAATTCACTGAGCTCCTGAGAGCGACCCATTCTTTCACTAATGTCTGTAGAAGCAGTCTGCAGGCCTAGGGGCTCGGCTTTATACACCTGTGACCATGGAAGTGATTGGAGCACCTTGAATTCAGTGATTTGGATGGGTGACTGAAAACCTTTGGCAATATGGTGTTGCACTGTTCCTGTTGCCATAGCAATAGATATACATCTATACAATGTTCTCTTTGAAAACAATTCAATCACAACCAACTCTCAGACATTCTTGTACCATGGATTTAATAACTTTATTAGGGCCAATTTAAATATGTAAAATCATGATACTGTGACATGTTTAGAAATTATTTAAATATTGATATTTATTGATTTTTTTTTTTTTTTTTTTTACCATGCACTGGTCCCAGACATTTACATGATGCCTTAAGGTCAGGCTCGCATTATCAAGTTATCGGCCCCTGGACACATGCTTGGTAGATCTCTTCTTAATTGAGTGTTCAGGGAATTTATCACATTTTCACAGAAGGCTATGCAGCACCACAACAGCAGCACCTTAACTACAGTGCTGACCATGTTATTGCTCTAAGCACATATTTTCCAGTCGAGACAGAGCAACAGCAAGATAATGCACACAGGATCAAGGACACAGGTTGGCATAAACCCATCATCCAATGCAGCACTTCCCTCTAAAAGCATGGATCCTCTTAGCAAGCTTGACATTTACCTCAGTGAAGACGGCAAAATCAAACAGCTAAAATACACATAATAAATAGGGCCAAAGCAGCAAAGCCGACCAGTCTAGCGTCCTAAGCTAGAACGTACTGTGATGGTTTTAGTCTTGGAACCCTAGTGTACTTGTTAGGCTCTTCTTCAGAATCGAGCAGACATGAAACTTGGTCAATAGGTAGTAGTCCCTCCCGCTACTCAGGTGCTCAAGCTCAGCCCAGTAGGCCTGATGGTGGTGCTATAGTAATGCTGTGCATGTTTAGGGCTGCCGATTCTGTACCGTATGTTAGAGACAAAATTCCTTCTTCTCCTGATTGCTTATGTCATGGCCCACAAAACTATTTTGCCCATATTAAGACTCTCTATAGATTTTAAGCTTTACATTTTATGCAAATTTGCACAAATTTGAGAGCTGAGAGTAAACTAGTCCATGGGTTTTCGCACAGTCTGCACAAATCTGTTATCATTAGTAGCCTAAGAAGCTGAACGTTAATAATTATCATAATGTTGGAATTTCATCGCTGCAGATCATCCAGGCCCCACCCGAAAATGTGGGTGGAGCTCAACGTTGTACCTCCACTTTTGATATTTTTCAGTTTGACATAATTTGAAAATGCCTGTTTTTTATTACATTGTATGTAAATTTCATAACAAATGGACCAAAAAAAAAAAAAAAAAAAAACGGCCCAAAGTGACTTGGAAAAAAAGTCTGGTTCCACTGACTTCCATTAAAAGCAAAGTAGGTTGAAGTTGGCATTTTGGAGATACAGTCTGGCATCTTAAGTTAAACATACTGTGGATTTTCTTTCATTTATATCTTGCAAAATGTAACTAATTTATTCTTGTACTTCTTTTAAATATTTAAATATTTAGAGCTTCAAATTTAAAGTGTGCTCACAGGAACTGTCCCACTAATTAAAAAAACGAAGTCTTGATCGAAGTAATGGTGGGAAGTGGAAAGCCTGCTAGGCCATGTGTGGAAAGATTTCAGATTTCCTCATAATTGCTCATAGGAGCCCCATGGTTTCTCCGGCCCCTGGACCCGTAAAAACCTTGGGATAATCAAGGCCTGCTAAAGGTGCTTGGCACAATGGTTGCCAGAGTCACAAGGGCAAGTGGGCAAACTGTATGTACTGATGTCCTGTAGGTGAGTCCAACTCAACAGGAGAACCATAACAAAAACAACAAAACTTTTTTTGTCATTCTAAATTTACTAGAACTAATGTTTGGTTACAGTTTGTTTGAAATTCACTACCTTGCTTAAAATGAGAGTTAATGATGTTCCTACTATCTGAAGTTTGCTATCTGAACGCAAGTGGTGACATTATAAAGGAGGACTGTTATTTCCACCCACTCATACCAATCCAGGCTCCTATATCTTTGAAATGGGCAGGAACCTATAAACTCGATTATACACTATATTGCTGCTGTCGGAAGAAAACCTTGTATCTCCATTTTTCAGTTTTTGACATAATTTGAAAATACCTGTTGCCCTTTAGATTGTGTGTATATTTTATGAAGAACGGACCAAAAGAAACGGCCCAAAATGACTTGGAAAAAATTCTGGTTCCATTGACTTACATTAAAAGTAAAGTAGGTTTTTTCCTTCTCCTGTAAAGTTACTATTTTGGTGATACAAGGTTTTCTTCCGACAGCAGCGATATACATATACAAAAAGCTACATATACAGTATTATAACCATTTTATTTAATTATAACATTTTCTCTTTAATTGTAATCATTGCTCCACCCGTTTTTCCCCGTTTTCTGTTTTTTTTTAGTATTTTATACTAACGCTGTTTGCTATCCTGTGTCGACCTGAGGAGGATGGGTTCCCCTTTTCAATCAAGGTTTCTTCCTCTTGCTTCTGGGGAGTTTTTTTTCTAGCTGCTGTCTGCGAAGCTGTTTTGCGACGTCATCTGTTGTGTAAAAAAAAAAAAAAAAACATATCTGTCAAAAATCTCATAGTCTGTAATGTCATTTTTTTTCTTTGTTGTTTTGACCTTGTGCAGTTCTCCGCAACACAAGGGCGTATTTGTGGCTTTGCAGCTGGGTCATCGGCAGGATCTTCTCCTCCTTTAACAAGGTAAGGACATTGGCAGAACCCAGTTAACCAACAAGTTCAAAATACACACTGATATGGTTTACAAATGTGTATTTGGTTATGGTAGAATAGTAAAGCCTTTATAACACCAAACAAGCATAACATCATGACCACCTCCTCATTTCTGCGCTCACTGTCCATCTTATCAGCTCCACTTACTGTATAGCTGCACTCTGTAGTTCTACAGACTGTAGTCCATCTGTTTCTCTGATACTCTGTTACCCTGTTCTTCAGTGGTCAGGACCCCCATGGACCCTCACAGAGCAGGTAGTAATTGGGTGGTGGATCATTCTCAGCACTGCAGTAACACTGATGAGGTAGTCGTGTGTTAGTGCGTGTTGTGCTGGTGCGAGTGGATCAGACACAGCAGTGCTGCGAATAGTCCACCAACCAAAAATATCCAGCCAACATTGTCCTGAGACCACTAATGAAGGACTAGAGGATGACCAGCACAAACTGTGCAGCAGCAGATGAGCTGTCATCTCTGACTTTACATCTACATAACTCCAGCAGCACTGCTGTGTCTGATCCACTCGTACCAGCACCACACACACTAACACACCACCACCTCGTCAGTGTCACTGCAGTGCTGAGAATGATCCAGCACCCAAATAGTACCTGCTCTGTGAGTCCACCACTTTTGAAGGTGTGGCGCCACCCCTGCTCAGGAAGGTGTCCTGCCAGTGATGTTCTATTGTATTGTTGAGGATTTCATTACGATTTCCTCAAATTCTCCAGTGACCCATAAAAAGATGTAGAAACACCAAGTGTCCTGTTATTCACTCTAAGCACTTGTTCATTTTATACGGGTCCTGCCATCCCTTAATCGTTATTTTGGGTTATTTTTCTGTTGCTTCCAGAAGTCGTTTCCACTGAACCTCCATTTAAAAACCTCAGCCTGCTGGATGCACTTTGTTTGAAAACCATCCAAATCTTTTTGTCCTCCTGGATATGTGTTATTTTAAATTCTGTAATCGCCCCCTCTCTACACTAAAATTGAGTTAGGTAATTACACCTCACATGTCTGCGCGGCTACATTCAATTAAACTGTTTTCACCTACAATTGATCGCAGCGTGCCAAATCATTTACAGAGTAATCAATGAGAGAGGACGAAATTGGGTTAGGACCGAACGCCCTCTCTCGAGGGCTATAAAGCCAAACTCTTTACGCTTGGCCACATTCCATGTCTCTGAATTAGTTGGCCTGGCTGTTTGCAGGTAGTTTGTGTGCTGAATCCTGACTTGTTCAAGTCTTTTTCTGCCAGTGTGGCCAACGGCAACTGTGTAGCTTGAGTGAGGAAATGTGACTGGCAACGGTGGATCAATAGAAAGCAATTATGACAAATGTCAGAGGACTTTGTGAGTCATCCAGGCTTTGATCATAACTATGCTACTGCCCTCTTGCTCTCTGAGAGATGTTCAAAAGTGAACATTTTCCACTTTCCCATTAAAGGTTTTTGTGACGCACCAATCCAGTACTGGGGATGTGCCTTTGGACTAATTGTTACTTGAGCATTGTGAAGGGTTAATGAATGGAACTGCATGGGGGTGGGGGGGTTGGACCTTGGCTGACATTCATGTAGAGCAGAGGTCACTAATAGGCCAGATCCAGACGCTGTCCTTTGCAGACCTGGACCCATAACCGATAAACCATAGAGAATTATTTACTTTCGACAGAGTTTTACTATTTTAATCGGCATAGCTTTCCTAGCTTTACGGTGCGGCTTTAGTGGCCCGGCAGTCTCACAGACCAATCGCATGCATTGTAAATATGACACGTGACGCTACTCAGCCAATCAGATCAGTACATTATGATGAGCTCTGAGACTCGAGAGAGTGACAACACAGGGGAGAGACGAGGCGAGAAACAGCAGTCAGAGAAGAAAGTGAGTCAGAGGGAAGTTATTTCACATGTCGTGCTCTAAGAAGAGAAAACTGGCAATAAATGTTGTTGAAATGTGACTGAATTGGACTTTATTTGAGTTAATATTCAGTTGTTGACTGTATAAGATGTTGATGTTCCTACTAGGCTACTTCAAGCTACAGTATGTGGCACTTAATTATAATGCAAGTTAGACATTATGAGGTTCCGGACCTTCATTTGGGGAAATTTGATCAGAATCATCTGATTCTCTGATACTTTGTTACCCCCTTTTATCCTGTTCTTCAGTGCTCAGGAACCCCATAGACCCTCACAGAGCAGGTACAGTTTGGCTATTTGGGTGGTGGGTCATTTGTAACACTGACGTGGTGGTGGTGTGTGAGTGTTTGTTATGCTGGTAAGAGTGGATCAGACACAGCAGTGCTTAGGTTTTAAACACTGTGTCCACTCACTGTCCACTCTATTAGACATTCCTACCTCGTCAGTCCACCTTGTAGATGTAAAGTCAGAGAGGACAGCTCATCTGCTGCTGCACAGCTTGTGTTGGTCATCCTCTAGTCCTTCATCAGTGGTCACACGACGCTGCCCACAGGACGCTGCTGGCTGGATATTTTGGTTGGTGAACTATTCTCAGTCCAGCAGTGACACCGAGGTGGTTAAAAACTCCTTAAAAACTTGGAACTAAGTTGTAAATAAATCTGAAACTGAAACTTTGCTTGTGTGTAAAAAGTGATTTCAGAGCCACTCGGTTCTCCCTGATGGAAACTGTTTACCTTCAGTGTTTTGTGCTTCTGATCATTTTAATAGACGTCAGCGTCACTAATTAATGACGTTCTATTAAAAGACTGGTTTACCAAGAGAGACGCTGGAGGACTTTCACCTGAAATGAGTTCATGAAGCCAGTCTGGTTATAAAAATGATAACAGGGCATCAGAGCCAGAATTACTCTTTTAGTACTTTTACTTTATACTTAAGTACATTTGAAGGGAAATACTTTAGTACTTTTACTCAAGTGGAGGTCTAAAGGGTGGAACTTCAGTCATCATGCCACCACTGCAGTGCTGATGTGAGCATTTCATCCCTACTCCAGTCCAGTGAATCACTGCTATTTTTGCATCAAACCGCACTGAGTTGCGGAACAAAATCACGATTTTAATGATTTTTCTTGTGCTCTCATATTAATTCTAATACTTCCGTACCACTGCAGTAGTCCAGCTTCATTCCTTTATTTGATTTATTTTTATTTTTTGAAGACCGCCCACTCCCTTCCCAGAGTTCTGTGTGTTCTTTTCTCCTGGGTGGCTCTTCAAAGAGAGGTTTTCTCCGTCAAGAGAGCCCTCCATGCAGAGGTTCAGCATGCCGCTTCAATGAGGTGGAAAACTGAAAGTGAAGCACTGAGCGAGGCTATAAGATGATGTCTCCTTATTCAGGCTCGTCGTTCAAACAAGAAACCCTTCCACTGAATGAATACCTCAGGGAGGGCTTTTCTCCCGCCCACCCTGCCGGCTCTGTGGTTAATTATAGCATCTGAAGAAGCCCTTACCTTTCCCTCCTTCTCCTCCACTTTGAGCCATCCTTATCCATCACTCTTCCTTCCAAACTGCTATGGCAACACCACAAGTGTGTGCAATGGAGGCCGGGCCTAAGAGAAAACAATGGCTACGTTCTTCAGGCTGGATTTACAGACAGCCAGCAAAATGAGCAGAGCCTTACAAAACATTTTGATCTTGTGCTGATTCATACGCATGGAAATTCTTCTGGTATCTCTTCATAATGCAGGGATTTACTCCTGAGTCTTACAAAGCAATACTTAACCGTTAAAGTATAATCCACTTCATTTGACTGCAATTATGGTAGCTTTTTGAGTGCTTTGATTGGAATAAATATAGGATGTTAGTTGTGTCCGTAGGTGTGCCTTACTTACTGTAAACAGTGCCACCTAAACCGGTTGTTACTGCACTTGCGAAATGTTGCAGAATGTAAACAGCGAGTGGTTATTTTTAAATGGACTGAATGATCAGGCCTTGCTGTTGTTATTGAAATATAAATGTCTCACTGACAATAAGAAAGAAGTGTACAGCCTATCGAAAGAAGCCACTTACCCCAGATGTAGTTAAACAGCCAAGGCCATGTTTGGTGTCTAAATTTAGCACTAGAGGCTAACAGGCTAACGTTGCTAACAAACACTAGAAGTCAGCAGGCACCCGAATGTTGAAATACAGGGCGATTCAAAAAGATGAATCCGATTTCAAAGCGCCATATTTTAACAACCGTGAGGTGCCGAGGAACCAATCACAATCCAACTGTAAGAGGGGGTCATAGAGTTTCTGACTGGCTCCTTCAGTCTGAGAGGAGATGAGACCCCTGAGCAGAGCGTTCTGCGTTCTCCACGTCAATAAGAATGAATCCGTCAGAACTGTGCAGCCTGATTTTCATCAGCAGTGAAGCTCCAGCAGCTCAGAGCGTTCGGCGCTGGTTCCACAGCACTGGATGATCTCCGAAATCCCACTGAAAGAGCCGTGAGAGCAGCGACGCCCGACACGCTCAGTCCAGTCTGGGATGAGTTTGACTGTGGTGTTGATGTCGTCCGTCCAGCTGGAGGAGGTTCAGACTGAGACCTTGTAGAATTACATAATAAACTTTATGCTCATTTAAACCGTTTACAGCTCACTGCACTGATCTGGAATGATTTACAGGTCATTAATCATTCATGAAATCAAATTGTGCCTCGTCTGAGAAATCTGATTCATTTTTGTATTGAATATGATGCTAGATTACAATAAAAACTACATTTGTTTCTGTGTCTATTCTATACATTGTGTTTGAAAATTCATGGTTAATAGTTACATGTAAAAAAAAAAAAAAAACAGAAGGAAACTTGCAACAAGTTTGTGTAACCTTAATAAAGGCCTGGATGTAGTTTGAGATGGTTAAGAGGTCTCCAAGTTTTGGGGATGTATTTATGGAAAAGGTTTGGATGCCTGTTGTTTTCTAGTATTTGTTAGGAACGTTAGACTTGTTGCTCCAGTGCAAAACAACAAACAAAATTTGGAAATTGCATCTGGGTTAATTGTGTGAATTAGATTTTTTGTCGGATTATTTAACTATATACAACACTGACACTAACAAGAGTGTTTGAACCTTCTCATAACAGCCTTAGGCATGCTCCATTGTTTTTGGTGGCTTTTCTATTGTTTCTTCTGTCTTGCGGTTTTGTCTGTCCCTGATATCCTCCTTCAAGCAATATTTGGACTTTCCAGTTGTCCACATTGCAACCATTCTGTAGCAAATTCCATTAAGGTAGCTTTAGGGAGAGCTCTGGAAAAAGTCATCTACTGCGAGAGGACTTTTCTTGCTATCGATTACTACTCCGAAAAGTGTCTCCCGGGCCCTCCAGACAGTGTGAAGACAAGAGATAATACATTTTAGCTCTGTGAAATGAGCTCTAAGAAGGTTCTGAAGGCTTGGGCCCGGGCCGACGTCCTGAGCGGGCTATATGTTTAGATTGCTGGCAGGCCTGAGCTCTTCACTGTGAGTGAAGCTAATGTTTATTAGAGTGGAGCCTCCCTATTGGCTCTTAGGTGAAGATGAACACAGACCACCTCTAATGGACGGAGCAGGGATCACAGCAGTGCCTGAAACAAAACCTCCCCTAACATAATTTCACAGTGGCCCAATAACACTGAAGATGGATTTCATACCTAGGGTGATTCAGGTTCAGAAAACGAGAAGTTTCTGCTGATTTATTTCATAATGATATCAACATCTTGAAATCGCTCGATACAATTAATACTGTTGCCAGCAAGGTCTCTTTGGTGCGATGCCATAGAACAGAGGTCTCAAACTTATACACTAAAAGGGCCATATATTAAAAAAATTTGCTTTGACCCAAACTGGCCATTATTTATTTAAAATCATAACGTTGTATTCTTTCATTACGGCCACATTATCTCCACAAACAAGACAGATAGGTTTCTCCTTATTGGAAGTGAAGTATTTGAGCTTCCACCTGTCTTGAAAACACCTGCCGTTCACTGTCCACCTTTTTTTTTTTTTTTTTTTTTTTCCTTTTTTTATTAGTTAGCTAAGTATTTTTTTTAGTTAGACAGGTGCTTATATTGGTTGGACTGCTGAATTGCAGATTATTTATACAACACTCAAATAAATAAGTAAGAAATGGATTAACTGGACCTTATAGTTCCTTAACAATCAGCTTGTTGAACGGCCGGCCGTTTGTTCTCCAGCTCCGCAGCATGTAAATAATAATAATAATAATAATAATAATACGAAACTAAAATAATTTTGTGGGCTGGATAGGATTGCCTCTTGGGTTTGACACATGGGCCATAGAAGAATGACTTGCTTTCCTAAAGAACGTTTCATTAATTGGTTCTTTTAAAGATACATTTAAGAACATTTGCATAATATAAAGGTTCTACACCAACTGAAAGTTGCCCCTAAATGGTTCTTGACACCAGAATGAGTCCATTGGACTGCAAGTGGTGTAACTGCATCAGGACCTCATGAAACACCTGGAAAGACTGAATGACATGATTTCTAATTTTGTTCCAAGGCCTCTGGTTTCATTGAGTGGGTGTGATTTGAGAGAGTTTATCAAACCAGGCTCAGAGAAAGATGTGCAGCTGTGAAGAGAGGAAAAGGCATGAGGCTAAGCTTTAAGCCAGAACCAGTTTTACTTGGGAATCGTTGTTGGCAGATGGAGATCAAAATAGCAGAATATACCACCAATCAGGCAGGACTAATCACAGTGCCGCCTTGATTGTTAACACTAATTAGAATGGTGGCTTGATTGATTGCAGTGGCGAAGACTGTCGGAATAGAGCTACACGGGGCTCCTTCATGCTCATTAGCAAATTATGCAGTGGGTTTAAGACACGCCAGGGGCGAGATCCTGTGTCAGACTTCTTTCACTGATTTGATGTCTTTTGCCATTTCTGTCGTGATGGATGTGATTACATGGAAAGACGAGGTGATCGCTGTTGTTGCACTCCTTGAGAAATGTGGGCTCTGATGACGAGACTGAATAATGTGCTGTGGTGAGAGACCCACATCTGGGTGTGTTTATATTTGAAGTTCAGTTCCATTGGTCTGGACCAAAACAGAAAAAGTTGCATTTTAGTTCTGGTTTGCTTAGCAATCGTTGATCTATTTGACATTGAAGAAATAAATGTAAACAAAAGTCATGTGGACAAACAGTCACAACTGATTGGGCAGATTTTATGACGTAAATTTGACTGGACAATGACTGGAATAGCATCAAATGAAAGAGATTTAAGCAATAAAACACGAGAGGGAGTGTGTTATCGCGAAATAACATGACAGCTCTGATGATCTACGGCGAACAAATCATATAGCATTAACACATGACCTCAAGTGTTATACAACAGTTAAATAAATACGTTTATATTTAAGTTCACAGCGTTTAGCAGACGCTCTTATCCAGAGCGACTTACAAAAAGTGCTTTGCCACTTATCAACAGGTTAAAGAGAAAGTTGGTCCTGAGCTCAGAGACTGCTAGAAATAAAAAGTCCCTGTTAATACCCAGAGAAAAAGGAATGGAGTTAAACACAGAGCAATAAAATACAGTGCAATACAATACAATACAATACAATTACAATCAATACTTATCTCAGTGCTCATTTAACTGCTGTATAATGAGGTCTTCAGTCTGCGTTTGAAGACCACTGTTCGTACAGCCAGTGGGAGTTCGTTCTACCATCTGGGCTCCAGAACAGAGAAAAGTCTTGATGCTTGTCTTCCACGCGTCTTGAGGGATGGCGGGTCAAGCCGAGCTGAAATCGAAGCTCAGTGGGCTCATGGTACAGTTCGAGTTTTGACCACTGCCATTAGGTAGGGAGGGGCTGGTCCGTTTATGGCTTTATAGGCCAGCATTAGGCTTTTAAATCTGATGTGTGCAGCTACAGGAAGCCAGTGAAGGGAGCACAGCAGCAGAGTGACGTGACTGAACTCAGCAGGATTGACGAGCTGAGCTGCTGCATTCTGGATGAGTTGCAGAGGCATGATGGCCTGCATAGGAAGACCAGCCAAGAGCGAGTTGCAGCAGTCAAGTCAAAATAGCGGTGGGAAGGGCGTCCAGCTTATATGTCTCAGATCACAACATCTAATTCTTTAATTCCTTAATACTGTAATACATTAAGTAATTTTTCTGCCATAATTTTAAAGCAATTAAACAAACACTAAGTTGTTTTCTACGCATGTGTCACAATTGGCCCCTCCCATGTGTTTGTGTTTTGGTCTAGTCCACTTGTTTTCTTTGCTTTGGTATTTAGCCACGCCCCCTTGTTTAGTGACTCCGCCCCTGATTGTTTCCACCTGTCCCTCATCATCCCTGTTGTATTTAAGCCCTGTGTTTGCCCCTTGTCTTTGCTGGTCTTTGTTGTTTGGGATGTTGTTTGATGTTTGTTTTGTTTGAAGTATTTGGATTCTGTATTCTGTGTTGATCTCGTTATGTCTTTCCCTCCATTTCTCTGTGTTGGCTCATTAAATCTGGACTATTTTGACCATGACCCTGGATTTGCCCGTAATAAAACTCACTTATCTCCGCATATGCGTCCGCCTCCTCACTCCGCGTTATAGTATGAACGTCGTTTTGGATCTGAGTGCTCGTAGTGAGCATGCAAACGGAGATTTTCCATCAGATTGTTGATGAGTGGAGCGAGCATAAACACCTCAGTCTAAATCAGTAATCGGAATGCATTTGACTGGACTGGCAAAAATCTGTGCATGTAAACACAGCCGATGAGGAATTCACCATTATTTTCCTTCATAATTGAATAATTCTCCTTCAGTGCTTTGATATATTTTTATTTTATATTCCACTTGATGTGTTCATTTCTCTTTTTAAGAAATAAAAAAAGACTTTTTCCATCCCTTGGTAATTTCTTGAAAATTGAAACAACCATAACTCAGTGAGTATTGGACTGTGGACATAACTTTTTACTGCCATAGAGATGTAGTGTTGGGTGGACAAAACTATTCTGCAAGGTGTGCTGGGATTTTGAAAGAGAAGGAGTGTGGATCATCTTTGCCGTACGCCTCAAAAAACAAGGCACCATACGCTATTTTCAAAAGTATTTGCTTGTCTGGCTTCACACGCATATGAACTTGAGTGACATGCCATTCTTAATCCATAGGGTTTAATATGGTGTCGGCCCACACTTTGCTGCTATAATGACTTCAACTCTTCTGGGAAGGCTTTCCACAAGGGTTAGGAGTGTTTATGGGAATTTTTCACCGTTCTTTCAGAAGCGCATTTGTGAGGTCAGACACTGATGTTGGACGAGAAGGCCTGGCTCACAGTCTCCGCTCTAATTCATCCCAAAGGTGTTCTATTGGGTTGAGGTCAGGCCAGTCAAGTTCTGCCACACCAAACTGGCTCATCAATGTCTTTATGGATCTGCTTTGTGCACTGGTGTGCACGGGCTGTCCCCAAACTGCTCCCACAAAGTTGGGAACGTGAAATTGTCCAAAATCTTTTGGTGCTGAAGCTTTAAGAGTTCCTTTCACTGGAACTAAGGGGCTGAGCCCAAATCCTGAAGAACAACCCCACACCATGATCCCCCCTCCACCAAACTTTACACTTGGTACAATGCAGTCAGACAAGTACCGTCTCCTGGCAACCGCCAAACCCAGACTAGTCCATCGGATTGGCAGACGCAGAACCATGATTGGTCCCTTCAGAGAACACGTCTCCACTGCTCTAGAGTCCAGTGGCGGCGCTTTACACCACTGCATTCGACGCTTTGCATTGAGCTTGTTAATGTAAGGCTTGGATGCAGCTGCTCGGCCATGGAAACCCATTCCACAAAGCTCTCTACGCTGTTCTTGAGCTGATCTGAAGGCCACATGAAGTTTGGAGGTCTGTATCAATTGACTCTGCAAGAAGTTGGTGACTATTGCGCACTATGCCCCTCAGCATCCGCTGACCGCTCTGTCATTTTACACTTTGCTATAATACCACACTTTGCATTCAGCTTGTTGATGTAAGGCTTGGATGCAGCTGCTCAGCCATGGAAACTCATTCCATGAAGCTCTCTATGATGTTCTGAAGACCATTCTGAGGCTAGCTATTTTGAAGGCCACATGAAGTTTGGAGGTCTGTAGTGATTGACTCTGCAGAAAGTCGATGACCTCTGCGCACTATGCCCCTCAGCATCCGCTGACCGCTCTGTCATTTTACGTGGCCGACCACTTCATGGCTGAGTTGCTGTCGTTCCCAATTGCTTCCACTTTGTTATAATCCCACTGACAGTTGACTGTGGAATATTTAGTAGTGAGGAAATTTCACGACTGGACTTGCTGCACAGGTGGCGTCCGATCACGGTACCACGCTGGAATTCACTGAGCTCCTGAGAGCGACCCATTCTTTCACTAATGTCTGTAGAAGCAGTCTGCAGGCCTAGGGGCTCGGCTTTATACACCTGTGACCATGGAAGTGATTGGAACACCTGAACTCAACGGATGGGTGACTGAATACTTTTGGAAATATAGTGTAGCTGCTGTTTTGTGTTTGAAAGCAGAAACACATTGCATTCCTTCTCAATGTTGTGGCTACTGGGCGATGAAGCCACTGTTATGCCCAGGTTCACAGCATTCCTTCTCACGTCTGATAGCCAGGCTTCAAACCTATTAATGTGCAGATCAGTCCCTGCTACAGTGCATGCTTCAGAATAGACCTCATATCTCCAAATGAGAAAACGGAGGCCTCTCTGTTCAAACGAACTGGGGCTTTTCACTCTCTAAATGATTTTTCTCTCCCTCCTCTTCATGCTGTGTCAGTCAGCCGTGCTCTCACTCAGTATCTACTCTCAATTTGCTCCGTATCATTTAGGCCAGATAAAATGTTCTTTCCTTCTATTATGTTTTTATTCAGTCTCCTGAACCATAAAAAAACCCCATTTAAACGTAATTACGAAGCCATTTATAATAATGCCCCACCCTCTTTATTCATCTGCTAGTATTTTGTTTTGAAATTCATAATACGGTCTTTTTTTTGACGTTTAAGGTGTGGAAATACAAGAGCTTCAGGCCAAGATGTCTAACCCCGAGATGAGGAAGATAAACAGGAGTGGACGAGGAGGAAAGACACTGGTATGTGCTATAAAAGGTATGTGAGAGAGAGCGAGGAAAAGAGAGTCGGGGGGGGGGCAAAAACTGATCTGTGCTAACCACTGAGTCAATGTGTCAACACGTTTGCTGTCAAACGAGATCCACTGTTGTTTCGTTTAAATGTTCCCAGTGAGATGCCAATCAGAATTTCCCTTTAAATGTGTCAATCTTTCCATGGGTCCTGACTAATCTCTCCTAAGCTGTCTTGTTCTCCCGAGCTCTTGAGTGACAGCCCCACAGCCTAAGTTTGGAGGAGATCCAGCGATGGTGGAGTCAGTGTGTGCGCAGAATGTGTCGCTGTAACATGATTAAATGCTGCAGATGTGCCTCGACGCCAAACGATTAATAACTGGTTTCCACACCATTTGAAAACCTTATCATTATGTTTTCTGCACAGATTTTCAAGAATACAGTGCTACTAATCAGCAGCTGACCTCATATGAGTCGCCCACTATTGTGTTTTCATACCTGGCAGCCTGGCGTGTACTGTGTCTACCGCCGTATGAACCCCATTGTTTTTGTTGAATGCAGAAAGAGCTGACCGTCCTCGGTTATTACGAGATCTGCTGAACAGCAGAAAACGGCACGATATATTTCAAAGTTTCAGAAAGCCACTGTGTCAGCTTTCGTCTCAGGATTCTAACCACGGATCTCCCAAGTACCGCACTATGAAAGGTCAGCCTTTGGTTAAACCTTTTTGCTTTAATTTTCTGATATTAACAGTCAGGTTCTGCGAGCTGGGGGCATTTCTTCATTTGATGGATGAAAATGATACTGTCTGCAGACAGCCACCAATTTGCATAGCAAGTACCTCCGAGGTGGATTTTAATGTCAATATAGGAGGGTAACATTTCAGCATCTCTCTTTTTCTCACACATTTTTTTCTCTTTCCCTCTTTGTTTCATATTGTTGCTCTTGGCCTATATGTCAGGAAAAGGTGTTGCTTTGTCCTTCTGCAGCACCTCAATATAAACTCGTCTCTCCATGCGCTTTATGAGAAAATATTACCCACCACTTTGCTTGAAACTCTTGAACTTTTGAGGTCTTACTGTGACATTTGAGTCATGGGAGTAGAAATGGCTTGCGCATTTTGTTTAGACACATTAAGGTCAGAGCGCTCTCTGACCCAGAAGACTGAAAGAAATGCCCCCTTTGTTCCAGATATACCAGAAAGAAAGAGAAAGAGAAAGAGAAAAGTTCCAGCGTGGTGCCGTGATCGGACGCCACCTGTGCAGCAAGTCCAGTCGTGAAATTTCCTCACTACTAAATATTCCACAGTCAACTGTCAGTGGGATTATAACAAAGTTGAAGTGATTGGGAACGACAGCAGCTCAGCCACGAAGTGGTCAGCCACGTAAAATGACAGAGTCAGCGGATGCTGAGGGGCATAGTGCACAGAGGTCACCAACTTTCTGCAGAGTCAATCACTACAGACCTCCAAACTTCATGTGGCCTTCATATCAGCTCAAGAACAGCGTAGAGAGCTTCATGGAATGGGTTTCCATGGCCGAGCAGATGCATCCAAGCCTTACATCACCAAGCGCAGTGCAAAGCGTGGAATGCAGTGGTGTAAAGAGCCGCCACTGGACTCTAGAGCAGTGGAGACATGTTCTCTGGAGTGACCAATCACGCTTCTCCGTCTGCCAATCTGATGGATGAGTCTGGGTTTGGCGGTTGCCAGGAGAACAGTAATTTGGTGGAGGGGGGGATCATGGTGTGGGGTTGTTTTTCAGGAATTTGGCTCGGCCCCTTAGTTCCAGTGAAAGGAGCTCTTAAAGCTTCAACACCAAGAGATTTCGGACAATTTCATGCTCCCAACTTTGTGGGAACAGTTTGGGGACGGCCCCTTCCTGTTCCAACATGACTGCACACCAGTGCACAAAGCAGGTCCATAAAGACGTAGATGAGCCAGTTTGGTGTGGAAGAACTTGACTGGCCTGCACAGAGTCCTGACCTCAACCCCATAGAACACCTTTGAGACGAATTAGAGCGGAGACTATGACCCAGGCTTTTGTAGAAGAGGTCTGCAGGCCTAGGTCCTTGGTTTTATACACCTGTATCCATGGAAGTGATTGGAACACCTGAATTCAATGACTTGGATGGATGAGTGAATACTTTTGGAAATATAGTGTGTAACTATTATCAATATCATTTTTCTCTATTAACCTCTTCAGGTATATTTTGGTTTGTCCATCTGAATTTAAGTGACCAAACTGTAAGGCAAATTATTCAGTAACTGCTTGAAATAAATCAAAATTTTTGTAAACGCTCCCCTCAAATTAACAAACATGTGTTCTATGATCTCCACATGTCACTACATGCCTACAATTTCCTGCTGAAAGCCAAAAATCTCCGGCGCTCTTTGTGTTATTTTCTAAAAGTGAAGTTTCCAGAGCAGATCACTGAAGAGACGCCGTCTGTTTATAGTTTAGAGCCCAGATTTGGGGAAAAACGGGTCGACTTTCAGTAGAAAAACAAAGTTCAGCTTCTTTTATTATAAGGGTTTAAAATGACGTCACCGTCTATTAGACTGGAGAGAAGAGCTACAGCCTCACACGACGCCCAGCTTCTGAATGGAGCTTATGGAATGTGAAAGTAGTTACAGAGCGTTTTGGAACCACTGGTGTACTCAAGGAGTTGAAAAGGTTAAATTATGCAAGTTTAATTTTTCATGACGGTTCCTTTAAAAATTGTCATGTTACATTGAACGTCGGTACCGACGCCAAAGTTGTAATATTGTGGAAACTCTACTGCGCCGTTGGCTTCACCATGCTCCCTGTCAGATAGGAGAGGAATACTCGGTATTCTAGACCGTGAGTTGAAGTATGTGGGCGGGGCTGCTGCGAAGGGAGTCTGTCATCTAGAATGTGGTGAATTGTTAGTCATCAGTTATCTCCCCATACACTTATAGATGAATACACACACACAAATACTCATGTGCTCACACACACCCAAGCAGTAATTACTGTCACACCTGTCCGCGCTCTCACGGCTTCCCTCCTGGGCTGTCTGGGCTCAGACACGCAACACTGATCCTCCTGCGGTGGAGGACGGGGAGCTGCGCCTGTCCCACGGAGACTCCCCCTCTGACACTCTGTCTGTCTGAGAGTGTGTTTGTGTGGGTGTGTTAAGGTTTGCCTTGTGTGAGAGTGAAGGGTGCATCTTTATAGTGTATATCCTCTGTTTTCAGATCAGACACTGAAAAATTAGTTTCTGGATAAGAGAGAAACAATATGTGGCCAATGGCATCACTGTCAGCTGCTGTGTCACTAAATGGCTGCCACAGCCTCGTAAACGATTAATCATTTAGACTGGCTTTCACTTTCAGGCTTTGGTTGATTCTGTTCGTAATTAAAGTTTATATCATTTTAAAGAGATTGGCACATGTGGTTACTAGAGTAAAGAGCAGGTGCATTTTGCAATTGCTGAATCTAAAAAAACACTGATCAGACACATCATTCTGACCATCTCCTCGTTTCTACGCTCACTGTCCATCTTATCAGCTCCACTTACTGTATAGCTGCACTCTGTAGTTCTACAGTTACAGACTGTAGTCCATCTGTTTCTCTGATACTCTGTTACCCTGTTCTTCAGTGGTCAGTTGTAGGCTGGAGGTTAGGGAACCAGCCTTGTGACCGGAAAGTTGCCGGTTTGATCCCCTGAGGTTTTTAGGTTTTTTTAGGTTTAGGTTACTTAGGTTAGGTTTTATTGTTACTGTCACAAGTACAATGAAATGTCCCAAGCATTTACCTAATAAAGTGGCCGGTGAGTCTATAATACACTATATTTCCAAAAGTATTTGCTCATCTACCTTCACATGCATATGAAATTGAGTGACATCCCATTCTTAATCCATAGGGTTTAATATGATGTCAGCCCACCCTTTGTAGCTATAACAGCTTCAACTCTTTTAGGAAGGCTTTCCACAAGCTTCCATGAAGCTCGCTACGTTGTTCTTGAGCTGATCTGAAGGCCACATGAAGTTTGGAGGTCTGTAGTGATTTGACTCTGCAGAAAGTCGGTGACCTCTGCGCACTATGCCCCTCAGCATCCGCTGACCGCTCTGTCATTTTACGTGGCCCACCACTCCGTGGCTGAGTTGCTGTTGTTCCCAGTCGCTTCCACTTTGTTATAATCCCACTGACAGTTGACTGTGGAATATTTAGTAGTGAGGAAATTTCACGACTGGACTTGCTGCACAGGTGGCGTCCGATCACAGCACCACGCTGGAATTCACTGAGCTCCTGAGAGCGACCCATTCTTTCACTAATGTCTGTAGAAGCAGTCTGCAGGCCTAGGGGCTCGGCTTTATACACCTGTGGCCATGGAAGTAACTGGAACACCTGAACTCAATGATTTGGATGTGTGAGTAAATACTTTAGTCATATATATGTAAGAATGATAAATCATAAAATTTAAAGATACATATAAGACGTAAAGCTCAAATCAAACACTGAATTAGACATTCATTTTTAGATGTTCCTTAAAAGCGAGCGCTGAGCTCGACTGTCTAATAAAAGATGAAATGAGCTCCACAGTTTAGAAGCAGAATAACTGAATGAGTCTCTCCATATTTTCTGTATTTTATTGAAGGTGTACAGAATGTCAGCATCTGCAAATCTAAGATTAAATGCTGTAACATAAACAAACAGTCTGTGATGTAAGCGGTGCTTTAAGGTCATTTAAAGCCATAAAAACTAGCAGCAGAGCTTTAAAATCTCTTCTGAATGATTAAGGCTGCCAGTGCAGGTCTTTTACAGCGGGAGTGATCTGATCTCTCTTTAGTTTTTGTTAGGTTGCGTGCTGCCGCAATTGGTGACTTTTTCAATAACATGACAGCGTTTCAATAACATGATGAGTGACTGGCTCTTGAAAAACATTTTTTTCCGCAAATCTAACTCTCTTCAATACTTCAGGCCAAACTCAACCTCCAGAGAGTTCGATCCAGACTGCTTTCGCTGGAGTTTAGCCTTGTTTTAAAGGGCAAAGAGGAGATGGATGTGAACAAGCAAACACTGTGAAGGCAAATGAATATTTATCACCACCTGAACAATAAGCATTCTGAGTGGCCAGGAGCCCCTCTAATAAAATGTTTATTCATAAAGGGATTATGTAAAATAGCCACGGGGGCGTGTTGGTACATTCAGGCAGCGCCTAATGGTCAGGAATAACTCAGCGGTGGTGCTGAATGGAAGATTGTTTAGGGAGTTTGAAAGAATGACTGCTGTTCCCTATGGAGGTGCATTGTGGTCCCCCAGCAATCTGTCCCTGCTTGCAACATGTATGCACATGTGCGTGTGTATGTGTGGTGTTTGTGTGTGAGTGTGGAGGTCTATACCTCTGCATTTCACTGTGTATTTTCAAAAGTGTGTGTGTGTGTGTGTGTGTGTGTGTGTGTGTGTGTGTGTGTGTGTGTATCTGAGCCTGTGTTTGAGATGCAGAGTGTGTTTGTGTGTAGAGGCCAGATGGGATCACATCACAGGCCCATCTCTAACCAAACAGTAGCACATGTTCCCCGACAGGCCTTCTGTTCGTCCTGCTCTCTCGCTTTCCTATCCTTCTTTTCCCTCTCTTCTCACCCCTTTTTCACCTCGTTGACCTCATATTGAAAGCACCGATGCGCTTTTTCATCTTCTTTTTTTTTTTTTTCATTCTCCTTTGTCTTCCTCTCCTTTTCCTGCCTGTCCGATCAACCATGAGTGATGTACACACATTCTACTGGACCGGATGGTCATCATCAAAGGAGTGAGGTCCATCAGGGTTCCATTCGAGGCACTTCTTCATTGCGTTTAAATATCCTCACACATGTGGATCACTGGGATGTCCGCTCAACTCCTGAGAATTATATCTTCATGCACTTACTTCATCTTCGCACTTTTACACCAGGGAAAACTCTGATAACTCTGTTATGATTTCATGATGTGTTGGTGATTACACAACGGTTTGTTCCAGCCTCGCAAGCTGATTGGTTGAGAAGCGTTCTAACCGTGCTGTTATTTCACTCTATCACTCCGCTGAGACTTTGACAGCTGTAGGAGACACTCAGGCCATTTGAACGTTTTTCCTTCTTACTTTGACACAAACAGAAAACGGACACTTTTTTAAGATCACATTTTACTGACAGCCAATTTGGTCCGACTCTGAAGATGAGACGACACTAAATTCCCAAACCGTCGTCGCCACTGAGCAGCTTTTCCGTCGGCAGCTGTGACAGAAGAACAGCTGAACAACCTGGAATCAGCCGGAAATGAACCCAACACCATTCGCCAAACTAAACGGGCTGTAAGAAGCTTTACAGACCGGCTGGAACAAAACAACATTAATACTGATCTGGACAAACTGACCAAACTGAGCTGAACCTGATATTGGCTCAGTTTTATGGCTCAGTCCGTACTTCAAAAGGCGAGGCTTACAGCATAAACTGATGTAGCAACAAGCTGCTTGTTAGGGAACTATAATTTGGCAGAAGGAAAACATTACGGCATATGAAACGCTGCGGTCACAGCCCAGTTTATTAATTTCTTACTTTATTTATTTAACTGTTGTATAAAAGCAATAGAACACTCGAGGTCATGTGTTATCGCGAATATTTCGGCAGTTATCCAGTTATTCAAGTGATCATGTAAACACCATAATCCGATTAAGAAGTCCAGTAAAGATGCTGGATTTTATCTCAGTAATCAGGTTTCCCAGTGCATTTAATCTCTTACTTTTGATTTCTTTTGGAATTTTCAGTCTAAGCATGTGCAGTAACAGAAGGCTGCACCGGAAATGAACGAGCAGCGTCGCCACAAGATGCAGCAAAACACTTTGGAGCTCTTTCGGCACTGAAACCAAACACAAAATGAAGGATTTAGTCTTCAACTTCTAGATGATGTCTTCTGTGAGTTTATTGGCTGGTTGCAAAGCAGAAATCTGATTACTGTCTCACGCAGACCTGGAGTTTCCCCATTTATCTAATTACTCAAGTGCATGTAAATGTGTTGATCGGATTACTGGCTTTTTGCGCTCCATGACAAAATAATTCAGTATCAATTGTCTTTACAGTTGAACTGAATAAAATTGAATACTTTGTTTGTTTGTTGAAAAGTGCAGGTTTTTTAAAACAGTTTCTGTTGGACCGACGCTACAGCGGCACCAAAAGACTCTAATCTCTGCTGAATGAGAGCTGGAGCTGTGGATGTTAGTTTAATGTTTAGAGAGTGAATCCATAGCATTTAGGTTTTCTTAACTGTCCTGTCTTAGTAAAAACTAATGCTTTTTTTCTTTTGCTCTATGTAGATAACACTTACTCTTGCTTAGAGGTGTAAATATTTATTGTTTAGAGAGAGAGAGAGACAGACTTTATTGATCTCAAAGGAAATTCAGCAGCCAGTAGCAGTCACACAACACAGGACAGTAATAATAATGAGGGTGGTACAATATAAAATGAAGACTAATATAAACTATATTTCCAATATATATTCAAGTTTTCACTCACCCATCCAAATCATTGAATTCAGGTGTTCCAATCACTTCCAGGGCCACAGGTGTGTAAAGCCGAGCCCCTAGGCCTGCAGACTGCTTCTACAGACATTAGTGAAAGAATGGGTCGCTCTCAGGAGCTCAGAGAATTCCAGCGTGGTACCGTGATCGGACGCCACCTGTGCAACAAGTTTTAAACTCAGGATCACAGATGAGCTCCTTTACTATGTTGATCTGTAGGCGTCTGTTCATAAACATAAACCAGCCCAAACTCATTTACTATAAAATGAAATGGTGTTTGTAGAAATTCAGAAAAAAGCCGCGTCAGTCTCGACTGCATATGTGGACATATTTCTATATTGAGCTCTATTTACACAAAGTTAGGTTAGTTCATCATTTATGTTGAACAGACTCTCCCAAAGTTTTACGCTGCTGCGCTGACGTTGAACCGCGTGCTGCACTGGGTCGGTATGACCAACAGGTCAAAACCAGCTCTAAACAAAGTGACCGCTGGGCCCTGATTGGTGCTCTGGCTTTGCGCTTCTTTCGTTTTGACATGTGACGTTTTTATACACACAGAAACCAAAAGGAACGACAGATTTCTCAAAATGTAGGAGGAAAAAGTCGGATATTAGACTCTGAAATGTAGTGGAGTGAAAGGAAAAAGTCGCCCAGAACGGAGAAACTTCAGTACAGATACACCAAAAATACTCAGTTACTCAGTTACTGTCCACCACTGCTAAAAAGTAGGCACTAGGCATGCTACAGTCTCATGCAGTTGAATTATCTACTCCCCTACAGTCTGCAGTGCTGAACAGTCTTTCTGTGTGTGAACTCATGCAAGGTGCAGAGAGGTAGGCTTAAGAGACTACGGCAAGAGTAGGAAAGTCCCTTATTGTTGTGACAGTAATTCAGTGCCTGTGCACTCCATGGAATGGCTGCCTCTGGTACTTAAACAATTGAAATATGATCAGACTGCGGCTTTCCCGGTCTACTTTGTTTTCCTTGAGTCTTTCAGTGTACGTGTTAGACGAGGAATCCACTCATCATTCACAATTTAGCAACTACTTGTCTCTGTGTTGTGTTATCCATCTTTACTTGTTCTGCTACATTGTCAGTCAATACTCTCAGGTGGATGATGTACTTGTATGCCATATCTGGTTAGTGATGACATAAGTTTAATGTTAAAATGGTGTTTTATTTCCTCACAACTTGTACCTTTGCAAATAATATTGGCTTGATGGAATATATTATATTAAAAACTGCCAAGTTGACAAAATGCTTCTGTTTAGTGTGTGTTTTGCAACATTAACCATGTTTACATGCAGCTTAATCTGATAACAATCAGACTAGAAGCTTCTTCAGATTAGACTAAACCGGTTAAGGCTATTTATAATACAATTTCTATCTGATGGAAAGAGGTGAGTAATCCTGTAAATAATCCGTTAAATGGAAGAATAATGTCTGTGTAATCGTCTGTATCCGATTACATTCCCTATCAGAAAGTTTAAGTCCGTTCTGCATGAGCGTCGCGTCACAGTGAGAGTTTATACCGTTCAACACGGCGGAGCAGAAACTGGTCTGCAGAGGAGACGAAGTTCATGCTCTGGTCTTTAAAAGACGGCGGTGGGACGGACGTCCAGCTTATGTGTCTCAGAGCACGACGTCTTCCTCTCGGCCTTCTTTAATAAGGACGTGTGAAGGACGTTTTCCTGAGTCTGACGTCATTTTAAAGCAGTTAAAAACACAATCACTGCTCACTGCTGCTCATCTCACTCTGACTGGACTCACATGATGCTTGTTGTCATGGTAACGTCTACACTAGGCGGTACTCCACGCATGCGTATCATTTTGGATCTAATTACTTGTAGTGAGCAGGTAAACAGATTTCCATCCGTGTTCAGGAGAGTGTGCATATAAACACCTTCGTCTTAATCTGTAATTGGGCTTGCATTCAATCGGATTGCCAAAAATCTTTGCATGTAAACACAGCCACTGATTGGCTCTCACTATAGGCCAAAATTAACGAATGTCAGCTGATGAAAATCATCCTGATATATGGCAGTTTAATTTGTAGAAATGGACGATTTGGGTTGTGCACGTTTTTTTTTTCTTCACTTAAAATAGAAGAATTGTCTTTCTCTGACATGGGACTTTTAAATGCAGCAGCTTTACATGAATAAACTTCATAATGACAGCCGTGACTATTTGAAATATGAGTCTGATGAATGTATAATACTGGGGATCTCTCTCTCACCAACACACCCACACAGCCAGCAGCACAGCCTTCCACTTGTCTCCCTAAGCACAGTCTCTCTGGTGCCAGACGGTGAGAGAAGGTGAAATAAGCCCATGTTTTGAGAGCATGCTCTTCGTCTGGCCTGCATGTCTGAGAAGGCTGGCTTGAGGACGTTACCCTGTCCCACTTAGACTAGCTTTGTGCAGAATTCCCAGTTTTTAATGTTCTCTCTCTCTCTCTCTCTCTCTCTCATGTGCAGAGCTTTTTGCACGAGATCAACGCTCTAATTGCTATTGACGAGAAAACAGAGGCGACCCTCAGCTTAGCGAGCCGCCGTGCGCTAAGCTCCGTGCCGCAGCCAACTCAAACTCCGGCGCCGCGGTGACATTTACTGCACCGCTTCTGTTTACTCCTAGAAAATTTCATTTCACTAAAGTGCTGGAAATTTTCCTCTCTCGTTTTGCTCTGTTTTGACAGTAAAAAGGCATAAACAAATACATTAAAAGAGTACGCGTGAGAGGCGAAACCTCATAAATGCTGAGCTGTGATGTTGTCCAAGTGAAGGAAATGTACTGGAGGCGCACAAACAGAGAACACTCTTTCAGTGCTGTAACTTTTAAAGACCAGAGGGTGTTTTAGATGAGCATGCATGAATATATGAATCTAATAACGAATCCTCCAGGGTGAGAGAGGGAGAGAGAGAGGGGCCAAGATGGGGGGGTGGGGGGGGGGGGTGTAGGGGTCACTATTGGCTGAGTGATAGGAAATAATTGCTCCTTGATACCTTCCTTACTCAGCTATCTTCTCACATATGCTCCCCTTTTTCTTTTCATCTCCTCAGACTATGGAGTAGAATATTGATGGCTGTTAGGGCTTTGATGTGGACGGATTCGCCCCTTCTATCCTCTGATCTTGGCCATCTCCCCTTGATTGCGCTTCATCTTCTCTTAAAGTGCTACATCAGACGTCAAATTCCTTTTTCTGTGGTGAAAGATGGGGACATGGGCAGATGAAAGCGAGGAAAGCTCGATGCTATCAGTGGCAGCGGCTGCTGGTGTCGTAGGAAGTTTGAGGTGGCATCTCATGTTTGTGTTGGTTCTTTTGTGGGAAAGAAGAGCGACTGTCGATGGTTGCACTATACAAATCCCCAGATGTGATCTACTCCCTGCCCCGCTCACAACATATTGGATCCAACTGATTAACAAGTCTTTCCTGAGTGCAGTATCAATTAATAGCAGTACTTTTTCAGAACATACCCACCTATAGTACCTAAAGAGAACTGCTTCTCTCCCGATAACAATTCTTATATTCATTGGCTTCTTTTCCACTGTAGGGTCAAACGGTTCTAAGCACAAAGAGTAATCATTCTAGTGTCGTTTCCACACGGACACAGTTAATCCTTAAAGCTCGTGCTCAGCATGTTTTTCTCAGCACTGAAACACCGTGGTGTTTAGATCTCTAATCAGGCTACATTTACATTTATGGCATTTGGCTGACGCTCTTAACCAGAGCGACTTACAACTTGATCATTTTACACATGCAGGCGAAGGTGGTGTTAGGAGTCTTGCCCAAGGACTCTTATTGGTATAGTGTAGGGTGTTTGCCCAGGTGGGGATTCAACCCCAGTCTACAGTGTAGAAGACAGAGGTGTTAACCACTACACTAACCAACCACGGCTAATACTAACAGAATCCTTTTACCAAGTTAGCTTATCTATTGGCCTGGAGACCCAAACAGTACAGGAGAGGTTTGAATCGTCTGCTCTGCTGTTACAAGTGTAGATGATAAAAACTTATATCTTCATGTTTGAGAGGGCAAAGTCAAGTCATGACTGGTGTTGGAGTGACTAAGCAGAAATCGATCTTTTTCTGTGGTGTTTTGAGCTGTAGCCTGCTGAGTTAGTTAACAGGCTAAATGTTCTACCCACCATAGTACAGGCTGAGCTCTAGAGAACTGATGCTCAGTTGACACCCATTTAGAGTATATACACTCACTTCTGTTCCATTGCTTGTTAACACATAGCACATCAGCCAATCACGCGGCCACAACTCACTGCACTTAGGCATGTAGAGGTGGTCAAGACAACTTGCTGAAGTGCAGACTGAGCATCAGAACGGGGAAGAAAGGGGATTTAAGGGACTTTGAACGTGGCGTGGTTGTTGGTGCCAGACGGGCTGGTCTGAGTATTTCAGAAACTGCTGATCTGCTGGGATTTTCACACACAACCATCTCTAGGGTTTACAGAGAACGGTCCAAAAAAGAGGAAATATCCAGTGAGCGGTCAGTTGTGTGGACGAAAAGGCCTTGTTGATGTGAGAGGTCAGAGGAGAACGGGCAGACTGGTTCCAGATGATAGAAAGGCAGCAGGAACTCAAATAACCAACCAGAATCTCTGAGGAACGTTTCCAACACCTTGTTGAAAGTCTGCCATGAAGAATTAAGACAGTTCTGAAGGCAAAAGGGGGTCCAACCTTTTACTAGTAAGGTGTACATAATAAAGTGGCCGGTGAGTGTATGCTGCCTTTAGTTTGTGTCAGATGTCACGATTGGCCCCTCCCAGTTATCCATGTGCTTTTGTTTACTTGTCCATGTCCTTTTTGTTTTGATTCTTCCGTGTCCTGCCCCCTTGTTTCTAGACTCTGCCCTTGATTGTAACCATCTGTATTTGCCACCTGTGTCTTGTTGTCCCTTATCATCTCTGTTGTATTTAAGCCCTGTGTTGTCCTATGTTAGCTTGCTGGTCTTTGTATTGTGTCCTCGTGCTGTATGTATCGTTTGAAGTATTCTCGTGTGGTGTTTTGTTTATTCTGGCTCCCGTTGTTTGTTTATCCTGTGTTTCTTTCATTATGTCTGTTCCCCGTCCCACACAACAGAGTGTGTTGGCTCTGTGACCCTGGATTGTCTTGACCCTGATTTTGGATTTGCCCATAGTAAATCTCGTTTCTCTCAGCATTTGCGTTCGCCTCCTCTTCGCTCCCAAACGTTATATCAGAACTATTGTATTTACGAGATGAATGCACGTGAGCGCCACCGCAATGTCGTGTTTACTATTGGGAAAGCTTGTATTTTTTTATGAGCCCAGAGTTTCCAAGTTTGGGCCATATCATCAAAAATGTAGTGGTCGCTACAGATAAACTAGTTGTATTTCAGTTATTCAGCAGCCACACATTAACACTACAGGCTAAAAGAATTCACACATGAAAATAGAGATATAAGCATGTTTTGTGATGCTTTTAGCTGGATAGAAACCTTGCTCCTCCCTGTCCTTCACTCTTTTGCAGTAACACGAAATTAATGAGCTCTCTTTAATGACAGAAAAACACAATTATTTCCCATGCATCTGTCTGGTTTTTGAACAAAACCATTTGAACACAAAGCAAGTCGTACTTATCTTTTATCCACACTCATCTGTGATTCTGTCAGCATTACAAAAAACAAGAAATCTTGCCTATATATTGACTTTTTTTCTACAGCAAACGGGTTTTGGGCAGCAGGAGGTGGGCATTACTTCTGGAGCATGATTGATTGGCGAGCAGAGCAGCTCATTGGCTGTTTGCGCTCACTGACGTCATTGGCCGTTTTAAACTCCCATAGCTCAAGTAAAAAGCTCTTAAAAATATATCAGCATGTAATGCAGAGCGAGGAGGCAGACGCACGTGCTGAGATAAGCAACTTTTATTGAGGGCAAATCCAGGGTCATGGTCATGACAGTCCAGGTTCATATTACCAACATGGAGAGATCGCGGGACAGACATGACAAAGTAAACACAGACTGAAGTACAAGGCCGGAATAACAAAACATCCAACAAACATACATCAAACAAAGACCAACAAGAGACTCAGGAAAACACAGGGCTCAAATACAAACAGGGATAACGAGGGATAACCGGACGCAGGTGGAAAACACAGGAACAATCAGGGGTGGAGTCACAAAACAAGGGGGCCAGACTGGTAGGAAATCAAAACAAAAGCACATGGCAGGACTAAATCAAACAAAAGCACATGAGGAGACTGGGCGGGGCCAATCGTGACACAGCAGTGTTAAAATGGTTTATGCTGTTCTGTGCTCAGGAGATGATTGGATTATTTTACATTACAAATGTTTCAGCATTTATAAACTGATTTTGCTCAAATGCCCCATATCAACCCATTCATTTTGGACTCGCTCGGGAGCGCCCTCTAGTGTTTGCAAAACCCAGAAGACATTGGAGAGTGTAAATTCTCCTTTCTAAAAGTTCTCTGGCCTCCTCATAGGATATTGTATACGTTGAAAATGGCTTAAAGTATTGTGAAGTTATATTATATATATCGTCGTTTCGAGCGCTTACCTTTAATCAAAGTCTTCAGTCGTTTGAGTGAAAGGGGATGACTGCCGTTGCTCCGGTACATGTTTACAGCAGACCTCACTCTAGATGACTGCTGGAGAGGAAGCAGTATCAGGAGCGCTGCAGCTGTGTAATGTTACCACTGAGATTGACAGGTAGATCTATGGATGTGACTAGATTGACATGATGGAGTACAATGCTTAGTGTGCTTCTCCTTCTCTCTCGCTCGCTCACTCTCTCTCCTCTAATTTCAGCTTCGCTGGCAGCCTGGTACCACTGTTCCGCTTTTAAGTGCGGCTGATAGGGCATTGGCGAGCTACGAAGCTCTCAGGTTCTCTGGTTTAAAGTGGATATGGAACGTGAGGAATCCATTTCCACAAAGCCTCCCATTCTCCTCTTCCAGACAGGCCAGTGCTCGCAGGGAGACGCAGGGAGAGGTCTGCCATTGACATGGCAGAGCAAGACAAGTACAGAGATGCTCCCTCATTATCTCTCTTCATCCTGCATTCTGCGTCTTTTTCTCTTTCTCTCTAACCCTGTCTCATTGTTTTTGTTCTGTCCAAGGGAAAAACAGACATAATAGGTACAAGGAAAACGATTCTGCGCAAGCCTGGATTGGGCGGGAACATTTTTGTCATGCATGCTTTCACTCGGACTCATTTGACATCTGAGAGTGAGAGAGAGAGAGCTCAAGTAGAGACAGCCGATTAAAGAATTAAGAAGATTTTAATTTCAGATCAGATGTTTAATGTGTATCAGTGAGCAATTCAGTTCGGAAAATCACCTAAAATCCTGATATTATTGCTCTGCTGTTTGGCCTTCATATTCAAACAAAGGGTTAAAACTGCGACATGATTCACACAGAGATCACTCATCACACTCTGACCCACCATCCAGAGGGATTTCATCCACCTGTGACCGTCCATCAGCCAGAGATCCAGCTCCAAAATCACCCAAAAGCCCAGTCGCTACTGTTATATTACATCTCTGCTCTTAGCCTTCATCTTATAAACAAAGGGCTTTCAGTTTACATTGATCTTGAATTAAAATATCTGATATTAAATATGCAACTCAATTTGTAATTAAAATGAAGCCTGTCTTGCTGTGTCTGAGTTTTAGCACTCGGCATGAATCCAAGAGGACAGAAAATCAATCATTAAAAAAAAATCACCATCAAAATTACTGCACTTTCCGCTCACAGACACTCCAGACTGGCAATTTCTGAAAAGATAACTACAAGTGCACTTGTTTTCAAGATCTCTATAATTAAAGTACACAATGTTGTAGGCGCTATGTACATTTTTGATCAGAAATGACCCAAATTCATAAAAATATCACATTTTTGTGATGTGCATTTATATGTCAAACAATGGCATATCTGAGCAGCCCAGTAGCCTCCTGAAAATAACAACATATGTTAAAAAATACTTTTATAATTGTAATTCACCCCAAGAAAACCCAAAACACTAGATTTTTTGGTTTCTAAGGGCCAATAAGTTCTGTACAGGTCTCAGAAAGCTGAGTTACACCATGAGGTCTGAGAGAAACGCAGTCTCAGTACACTGAGACGCTTCCGTAACTGATATGCAGCAATGCGACTCCGTCTGAACAGCCAGATCGTAACCATTTACCATCATTTCACGCTCCTGAGACCTCAAAGATTCAGGGTTATATTTCTGTACAGAATTAGAGCAGATTCATCCCAAATCCTCTGTGTTTTGAAGAGATTTTGAAAGAAATGTCCGAACGTGGCCGTAGGAGAACGAGGCTGCGGCATCACAGAATAGTTAAAGGTCTGAAAGCACAGTTTAAAAAAAATCAGAGGATGTGAAAGAAAGAAGTGACCGCCACTTTTTACGACGAGTTTGAACCCATTCTGGGTGACGAGCCCAGCTGTCAGTCAGTGAAACTTCATGATGGCTCCTGTGATGCTGGTGAAGATGAAGCTGAAGCTCCAGGAGTGACGGGCGTTCACTGGCAGTCGTATTTGTTTACCTCAGGATGAGCCTTGGTGTAGTTCATTAGAGCAAGTGAGAACCCTTCCAACTGACCCCAGTGAGCAGGTCGGTCTCAGTTCACTTCTAAACAAACTCTGGTGTGGTTCCTTTTGACACATGAATGCAATACAGCCCAAATACATCTAAAAGAACCAAATACGGAATGAACCACCGCCTCCTATCTGCATTACTTCTTTAGTACTTGGAAAAGACGAGTTTCTGATGCTGTTTTGAGCTGCTCTGCCCAATCAGTTGCGACCTTTCACTGTTACGACTTTTCTCACTGTGAACCATAAGCTTATCAGAACTAAACGCACCTTAATATCAAAATCGTCTGACGTCCAGAATCCATGATCTATTTGGAACTACCAACTAATTAGTCTTTGAATAATACAACTGCCAGTAGTGCCATGCCAACTGGCTTGCCTAGCTGACTTGTGGACTCCAGAATGTCCTGACTCAGTTGATCGGACTTTTATAAGTCTGGAAGCGATGCTGTTGGGAAAAACCAGCTTTGGAACAGGGACTGGGCTCTGAATGTTCCTTCATGGGCTCAGTTCTACCATTCACTCTTGTGCCTTACTAACAATCGACAGTTTGAGGACATTAAAGGAATTCATCGAAATAAAGAGAAAGGGAGGGTGAGCAATGCATTTGCATTCGTCTTTGTTTTGACTAAGTGGAAATTCAGACAAACTGTCAAGCTGACATGGCTGTAACTAATGAAGAGAAATTAATTGGAATGCATAGGACCCAAAAGAAAGGGGGGAAAAAAGGGGTTGAAAGCAGCAAAAAGAAAAGAAAACTAATTACATTCAGGATAATTAGTGAGCATGTGGCGGTGTGCCAGAGGAACTCTCTTTAAAGAGCTGTTTTATTGACAGGGAAACTTTCCTGTCTTTAAGGGAAATGGCTATAATATATTAACGACTGTGGGAAGTACAGTATTTCTGGACCCTCAACTTAAGAACAGTTTTATAAGTTTTGGAATTCTGTGACATATGAGAGTCAATGTGAGTGATGCCTTAATCACTATCGTATCTTTTGTAGGTTAAAACTATACACTATATTTCCAAAGGTGTTCGGGCGTCTGGCTTCACACGCACATGAACTTGAGTGACATCCCATTCTTAATCCATAGGGTTTAATATGATGTCGGCCCACCCTTTGCAGCTATAACAGCTTCAACTCTTCTGGGAAGGCTTTCCACAAGGGTTAGGAGTGTGTTTATGGGAATTTCTGGCCGTTCTTCCAGAAGAGCATTTATGAGGTCAGACACTGATGTTGGACGAGAAGGCCTGGCTCACAGTCTCCGCTCTAATTCATCCCAAAGGTTTTCTATGGGGTTGAGGTCAGGACTCTGTGCAGGCCAGTCAAGTTCCTCCACACCAAACTGGCTCATCCGTGTCTTTATGGACCTGCTTTGTGCACTGGTGTGCAGTCATGTTGGATCAGGAAGGGGCCGTCCCCAAACTGTTCCCACAAAGTTGGGAGCATGAAATTATCCAAAATCTCTTGGTGCTGAAGCTTTAAGAGTTCCTTTCACTGGAACTAAGGATGCAGCTGCTCGGCCATGGAAACCCATTCCATGAAGCTCTCCACACTGTCCTTGAGCTGATCTGAAGGCCACATGAAGTTTGGAGGTCTGTAGTGATTTGACTCTGCAGAAAGTCGGTGACCTCTGCGCACTATGCCCCTCAGCATCCGCTGACCCCGCTCTGTCATTTTACGTGGCGACCACTTCATGGCTGAGTTGCTGTCGTTCCCAGTCACTTCCGCTTTGTTATAATCCCACTGACAGTGGACTGTGGAATATTTAGTAGTGAGGAAATTTCACGACTGGACTTGCTGCACAGGTGGCGTCCGATCACGGTGCCACGCTGGAACTCACTGAGCTCCTGAGAGCGACCCATTCTTTCACTAATGTCTGTAGAAGCAGTCTGCAGGCCTAGGGGCTCGGCTTTATACACCTGTGGCCATGGAAGTGACTGGAGCACCTGAATTCAATGATTTGGATGTGTGAGTGAAAACTTTTGGAAATCTAGTGTACTTTGTTTGTAAGCATGGTGTGGTTTTTTTTGTGTTTGTTTTCAAAGTTATGAGGACAAGGATGAGGCTGTAGAAAAGCTACGTTTCTTTAACAAGTGAAATGGTTAAACAAGCCACGTTCAATGAGCTTCACAAGTCCTTGCTAATGGCTAGTTACTGATATGTATCACTGTTTTTGGTGATTCTGTGCAGCAGATTCTGTGTTGACTTTGCTTTCTGGGGCCGTATTACAGAAACTTCTTAAGTCTAAAATTTTATCTGCTTAGTCACCACAACAACTTTTAGTTCAGGACAGAAGCTATAGTAGAACATCGGTTGTTAAGTTCATAGTCTTACCCTAATTCTAGAGAGACAGGGAAATGGTATTAGAGAAACATCCTAACTAGGTGAAATGTATTAAATTCTTTCCTAACTTTAAGATAAACCCTACAGCATCTTAACTTCTGTTTCAACCATCTGTTTCTATTGTTATTCAGTGTCAAGCAGCACAGTTCACTATAAGTAGCATAATGACGCTACAGTTATCTACCCTGAAAACGGTGCTTTGACTTTTTTTTTTTTCTAACAGCGTTTTGAAAACCCCAGACACTGCAGACACGATTTCCACTGTCCCTCTTATTAACTTCGGGTCTTAATGTTGATGATACAATATTACAGTGATGGTGGTTAATAATGATTTGACAGAGCTGATTGTGTTTGCTTATTAGGAGGAGTAACATTAGCGAACTTGGGAAATGGAGACTGAAACTGTGGAGCGGCTCTGATAAACAATATTATTAACTTTCAGTTTATCATGCTTTAGTTTTATTTTAGCTTTTTTTCCACCAGTAACAGTAGCTAATGTTAGCAGGCTGCTAGGTAATGTTCGGTTGCTAGGTAACAGACATGACAACTGATTGCTGACTTTCGATATAGGAAGCATAGGTTTCCTAACTTGAGATACGAAAAGATGCTGTAAGACAAGATACGATTCTTAAATTAAGATAAGATTTGCTTCTGTAACACGAATTTTCGAAAAATCTTATCGTGAACCATCAGATCTTAAAACAAAAAGATAGGAAGGTTCTATAATACGGCCCCTGTTAACATTAAAATGTGTGAGTCCGTTAAAGACTCAGGCACATGCCCAATTAAACTCCAGGGGGAGCTTGAGCTTCGTCCTTTAGTCCTTAGACTATTGCTCCTTGTTCGGCGTGTATAATTAGGTTTTATATAACCAGTGAAGATCTGCCCTGGGAATAGTGCTTATGGATCAGTTTGAGTTCCACAAGCTTCATTGCTGTTGGGTGGCCCCGTGGGTGCAGTACCAGCACCCAAGGAGGTTTCGTCTTGGTAATTCAATCAACATGCCTCACTACAGTGAGAAATTCTGCTGATAAAGCAGTGCTAATGACTCTTTAAGAAAGAGCCACATTGCATACTGTGTATTTTTTATAAAAACTAAATATAATGTTGGCGGTGAGGAGTTTGTTATTCTGCTAAACAAGGATTTACGCGAGGCTCTTAGAGTTGAATGGCATAGTGAGTATGTAACATCCTTGTATGTTGTTCAGAACCCTGTTCAGGAAAGAACGGAAAGGAAAGAACAATTTTTTAGGCAACCTTAAAAGTAATTAGAGACTCTCTCTCTTTGAATATGCTGTAAATTCAATTATGTTCAATTAAAATCAAGTAAATTAAATTGTCCGTTCATCCCTTGGGCCCCTGCCTCCTAAATGTTTTGCATGCAGGTCTGGCTACTGTTATCTTTTGATTGCAACATCACTAACTAGCCAACTGAATGTGTTATGAAGTTAATCATTTCCACACTTCATGCTGAATATTTACATTTGTCTTAATAACTTTATCAGATTATTGTTGCGGTCATGTCTATTTGACAAACAACAAGCAGTTGTTTAGCTACTGTCTCCATCATCTCAGCACATGCAACCTTAATTCCTCTGTACTGCAGTGCACTGAACAGGAGCCAGAGGGGCCTAATGGTGGTTTTCCTATCAGAAAGTGCTGTACAGTATGTTTATAAATACATGGTCATATATTTTGTTCTCATTTCCACTGTTAAGTGAAGCTGTGCTGAATTTGGTTACCTTTTGTGCCGTGGTACTAAGTGTGCTTAGCTGGAATGCATGGGTCGAGCTAGTAATGGTACAAAACACTGGTGGTTGGTTAGTGTAGTGGTTATAACCTTTGTCTGTACACTGTAGACTGGGGTTCAATCCCTGACCAGGGCAAGCACCCTACACTATACCAATAAGGGTCCTTGGGCAAGACTCCTAACACCACCTTGGCCTCCCTGTGTAAAATGATCAAATTGTAAGTCGCTCTGGATAAGAGTGTCAGCCAAATGCCATAAATGTAAATGTAAATGTAAAACACTGATTGAATAGTCACAGGATTGTCATATGGTGTCCCTGGAATCAGACGACTATCAGATACCAAGCAAACACTAGCCAGCCAGAATTGCTGTCTTTGGCTCTCACATAAAACCAAGACTACGTTCACATTACAAGCCTCGTCACGCAAATCAGATTTTTTTTTGCTCCAATCCGATCTCTCTGACACGACGGTCCACACTCGTTTAATTAATCTGTAATTAATGTGACAAACCAAGGTCCTCAAATGACCTCATGAGCTCCTCCTACTCAGTAACGTCACGTGACTGAATCACTGCATCATCAGCACAAACTAACAAGCAGAACGAGCTTCGCTGAGAAGATCGTTAACTCTGATCAGCTCTCAGCTTCATTATTAGAGCCAGACGGAGGAGACAAAGGTGAGATGAGTAGATTACATGTGGTGGATCCTCAGCAGATTGAAATGTCAGAAAGCCTTTTTTTCCTCTTAGAAAACTCTTAATTTTATGGCTCTTCTCAATGTCTGATTCACATTCCGACTGGTGCCTGAGAAACTGAGGCTTTTCAGTCTTTCTTTTTTCCCCCCCTGGGCCTGGGCTGCTGAGTCGCCAGCTTTTCCATGCATCTCATATCGACTTTATGACTTTGAGCCATATTTCTGAACATTCAGGTCCTTTTTTTTGCTTTTACCTCACCTTTCTGGGGTCAGTAGTCCATTAAAGATTTATAAGGTTGGTGGGTTCTCTTTATCTTTGATCTCTTTTTCTCTATTTCTCTTCCTCCGTCTCCTGTCATTCTCTCTTCTTCTCTGCCTCCTGTCTCTTTTTATCTCTCTCTCTCTCTGTATGAGAAACCGATAGAAGGCCGTATGAGTTAAACACTCCCAGGTTTGAATAACATGAGCAGGGTGGAGGGAGCCCTCAGGGGAGCCAAAGAAAACAGCTGGCCGTAATAGATGGCCCGTGAAGGTATGAGTGGGAACGTCATGGAACCGTGGAGTGTGTGAAGAACAAAAGAGCGCTGGTGTCTCCGTGTATACGGTGTGTATACAGTGTGTATCTGCATGTGTGTGGGTCAGCCGTGCTGATGAGTGCCGGAGGACGCCTGTCCGTATGATTAATTGAACGGTATGTTTGGTTTTTCAGAAGAAAAGAAGCCCCCTGACATCTTACTCTGCATTTGACCACATTTTACATGAGATTTTGTATAAACCTTCTCAGAACCTGAATCCCACCCACCCCTCCCCATTCAGAACCCACCCCTCCCCATTCAGAACCCACCCACAAGTCTCCTTCTTCTTCTCCATGTTCTCCAGAGGGCCTGACAGATAAGTCAGAGGGGGAAATGATAGTGTGAGAAAAGAGGAGGACAGGAAAGGTTTGGGATCTTCAGGTAATCAGATAATCTATTTCCGCAGTCATCGTTGAATCTGTTTGTTTTGATTGATCTGAATTGTTTTCATTTAACACTTTTGAAATAGCAGTTTCAAATGCCAGAATCTTTCTTTTAGCATCAAAACAGTTCTGCGCTAATTGTTTTGAATCTCAAGTAAACCGTGATCATTCCTTTACAACACCGTCAACCTGGTGCTTTTAAATTTAACATGAAGCTGCAGTGGCCAAGCTGATGAAGGGACAACAATACTGCAGTCAATAAATACAAACTATGAAAACTCATTTATATCCTAGAGTTTCAGTCACATGGTTTTTCTGTTGTGGCTGGCACATCTGGGACGGAATTTCTGGCTTCCCTGCTCCACATGAACGTAACTAGAGGTGAAAGACGACTAAAATCACTCTCTTTACTGTGGAAGAGAAAAAACATGGCCTGGACAAAGTCGATAAAACAGGCTGAGATCCTTATACAGTTTCCCCCTGAACTCCGGCTCCCACTTAAACTGGCGCAAAGATACCAAATTTGTGTTTTCCTGACATTTATATTCATCTCATACTCAGCCCCTCTCCCTATTCTGGAGAGTCTCTCACAGCATTTAAAGCACAGAAGCCCACCGGCTCTTCACGTCAGGGTGGGTAAAGGATCCCACGGTGTTCATAAAGAGGAGAAAAACCCGATAACGACATCAGCTCATTAACACAGATGTGATCAATGCTGGCCTTTAGATCACTTCAGCTCATGTTCACAGCCGAGAGATGAACAGTCGCCCCCCCCCCCCCCCCCCTGACGGAGCCACGGACCGCCGGTATAACTTCACTCTCTGTTTCTGATTTAAATGACGTTTAAATGGAGAAACACAAACGTTAAATATCAGACTGAACGTCGTGGGGCGGAAAACGACGTCGTGTGTCGACAGACGTGGTTCTGTGAGTTTGCTGGTGCAGTTAGTTCAGAGTTCAGCTCCAGTCCTGAAACCCCTGAACTGCATAACTGTGGTTTCCTGGTTAAAATTCCTGATATTATCAGCTGATTAATCCCTTCCGGAGCTGATCGAGGTGTGAACAGCAGAGAAACACTGAACTGTACAGTGCAGCGGCTCCGAGCCTGGAGTCTGAAACACTGAGTGAGAGGTCTGCGTGTCTCGTCTCTCGGCTTCTGTCGCGTCTCGCAGGTGAATCAGTCACAAAGCACAGCTAATTGAAGGCAAAGCTCCCAGATTCGGTCCTCAGAATGGCGGCGTGACCCGAGTTTTGGATGGGTGAGTGAATACTTTTGGAATTATAGTGTGTGTATTCCTTAGTCTGATTTGCCTGTTAACTGTGATGTTTGAGGAACTGAGAATCTTTCACTTGCCTTTGTATTCAGGCAAGTGTTTGGTTGACATTCTTTCACATGTCCACCAACGTTATTATTTTCAGATGTGCCTTTTGAGTGTTTTATTAAAATGTGTTTTGAATTGCTGTGAATGTTTTAGCATCGCGTATTCCTGTTTTGGTCAGTCAGAGACTTTACAAAAACCTTAACAGTGATCCACAACCTCCCACGTCTCTGCCTTCACCTCCCCACTCAAAACCCCCCCATGGGTCTCCTCCTTCTCCGCGTCCGCCAACGAGCCTGCCAGAGGCGGAGTATGGATGGAAATACAGAGGAAAGACCGATGAGAACAGGAAAAAGTGTGACAAAGGAGGGGAATCGTGTGTGGTTAAATCTGTTTTATACATTTAGACCCTCGCTGCGGGTTCGCTTACCAGTTATTCATCTCTCCTCATCTGTGGCGACTGCCAAACCTGTCACAGCAACCACACACCATATCATGAGCTAGGCGTCAGAGGTTTGACGGTGCCTGGCTTTTCGAAACATTTTCAATGTAAATAAGCATCTTCTTGTTAGTTTAGATATTAACATATTAAACCACGATACTGTAAAATCATTCATTAGGCAAAACCTACTCTTTATATTATGGAACATACTTTAATAAATATGAAGTGGTGCTAAATATACCCACATGAAACAAATATTGGCAAATGGCTGTTTCATGTTTACCATTGGAGCTACTGTTTTTTACTCAGGTCAATTAAAAGTTTATTTATATAGCGATTTACAACAGGTGTTGTCGCAAAAGCAGCTCTACAGAAAAATCCAGGGCCGAGCCCACATGAGTGTCCCCAATGGAAACAGTGGCAATTAAAACCTCCTTTAGAGCAAGAGGATGAAACCTTGAGACGAACCAAGACCCAGAAGGGGAAGCCATCCTCCTTTGGTCAACACTGGACAGCAAACAGCATTAGAATAAAATATTAGAATATCAAACCGGAGAAACAGGCTTGGTGTGAAAGTAGAGGAGGCAATGGATAGGGCAAGATGGAGGCAGATGATCCGCTGTGGCAACCCCTAAAGGGAGCAGCCGAAAGAAGAAGAAGAAACAGGAGAAACAGGTTAATTACATAGCTCGAGTTTATGCAGCAGCAGCAGGACGGTCAGTTCATGCAGGTGAGGTTTGTACAGCTTTGAACAACGTGAAGCTCCATGGTGGTTGAAACTCTGGTGGTGACTCTAGCAGCTCTGGTGGCTCCCATGTGGCGACTCGGGCAAACGTCACTCAAACATCGCTCAAATTAAGGGGTGAGAGAGCGAGAGAGAGATTGATTAACTTGCCAGGTCCATTTATGAAGAAATATCAAAGAGTGATAACTAGCTTTGAGAATTACTGTGAATATTTCCGGAAAATTTTGGAAAGATTGCTTGACGTCACCGGATGTTTGATGAGCAGTTGAGACTTCTGCTGTGATCTTCTTCTTGCTATGCTATGGGAAACAAGCATTCGGTGAAATTGATCACAAGTGTCAAAAGTAGAAGGTCAATCTAAATCTGAAGAGCCGTTGGGTTTGTTTCAAGCAGATGTTGCTGATAATCAGACGCCAAATGAGATAAAGTGGAGCTGCATATGTGAACTATTCCACCAGGTGGATGGAAAAGGTCCACATCACAATTTTCATCATGTACTAGTTTGTGCAATGGTGGACAGTAACTAAGTTAATCTGTTACTGTACTTTAGTATTTTTTGGTGTATCTGTACTGAAGTTTCTCCATTACTGGGCGACTTTTTCCTTTCACTCCACTACAGTTCAGAGTCTAATATCGACTTTTTCCTCCTACATTTTGAGAAATCTGTCGTTCCTTTTGGTTTCTGTGTGTATAAAAACGTAACATGTCAAAACGAAAGAAGCGCAAAGCCAGAGCACCAATCAGGGCCCAGCGGTCACTTTGTTTAGAGCTGGTTTTGACCTGTTGGTCATACCGACCCAGTGCAGCACGCGGTTCAACGTCAGCGCAGCAGCGTAAAACTTTGGGAGAGTCTGTTCAACATAAATGATGAACTAACCTAACTTTGTGTAAATAGAGCACAATATAGAAATATGTCCACATATGCAGTCGAGACTGACGCGGCTTTTTTCTGAATTTCTACAAACACCATTTCATTTTATAGTAAATGAGTTTGGGCTGGTTTATGTTTATGAACAGACGCCTACAGATCAACATAGTAAAGGAGCTCATCTGTGATCCTGAGTTTAAAGCCAGTTTTTATTCAACTTAAACTTGGAACTAAGTTGTAAATAAATCTGAAACTGAAACTTTGCTTGTGTGTAAAAAGTGATTTCAGAGCCACTCGGTTCTCCCTGATGGAAACTGTTTACCTTCAGTGTTTTGTGCTTCTGATCATTTTAATAGACGTCAGCGTCACTAATTAATGACGTTCTATTAAAAGACTGGTTTACCAAGAGAGACGCTGGAGGACTTTCACCTGAAATGAGTTCATGAAGCCAGTCTGGTTATAAAAATGATAACAGGACATCAGAGCCAGAATTCCTCTTTTAGTACTTTTACTTTATACTTAAGTACATTTGAAGGTAAATACTTTAGTACTTTTACTCAAGTGGAGGTCTAAAGGGAGGAACTTCTACTTTTACTGGAGGAATATTTTACCTTGGGTATCTCTTCTTTAACTCAAGCACATGGTTTTGTGTACTTCGTCCACCACTGAGTTTGTGGGAACCTTTTGAAAGAGAAAGTTAATTCTGCATGCAAACTGTCCAGAGGTCAAAGCCAAGTCCCAGTGAGCATCTTTTGTTTTCCAATAATTTGCGGGTCAGCTCAGTTTGCTGGCTGCAAATTAGATATTTTATGCACTCACATCTTTGTAAGCCCTGAGGTCATTTGGAATTATTGGGTAGTTATCCCAAAAAGGACGCTTTGGACTTGAGCTTGCTAGAGCTGCACTTCCTGGCAATTTTCTGGTTTGCTCAATTTCCTGGCTGGCTGGTAAAGTTTTCCTTGCTGCCAGTCTCTCTTGATCTTATCTTCCTTTATATCTTTCTTTATGCCATGCTTCCTTTTCCCAGAATCACCCTCACAGATTTGGGTGGTGGATCATTCTCAGCGCTGCAGTAACACTGACGTGGTGGTGTGTTAGTGTGTGTTGTGCTGGTCTGAGTGGATCAGACACAGCAGTGCTGCTGGAGTTTTTAAACACCTCAGTGTCGCTGCTGGACTGAGAAGAGTCCACCAACCAAAAGTATCCAGCCAACAGCGTCCTGTGACCACTGATGAAGGACCAGAGGACGACCAACACAAACTGTGCAGCAGCAGATGAGCTGTCGTCTCTGACTTTACATCTACAAGGTGGACTGACAAGGTAGGAGTGTCTAATAGAGTGGACAGTGAGTGGACACAGTGTTTAGAAACTCCAGTAGCACTGCTGTGTCTGATCCACTCAGATCAGTGCAACACATTAACACACCACCACCATATCAGTGTTACTGCAGTGCTGAGAATGACCCACCACCCAAATATTACCTGCTCTGTGAGGGTCCATGGTGGTCCTGACCACTGAAGAACAGCGTAAAAGGGGCCTAATAAAGTATCAGAGACACAGATGGACTACAGTCTGATGTGTTTAAACCAAACCTATAAGAAGTTAGAGATATCACCTGATATCATCACCCTTGTCAGGCAAGATGAGCACGATGTAGTTTACAGTTGATTATACAGGTTTTCTTGGTTGCCATTCCAGGTTTGCTCAGTGGGGGAGGCATGGGTGGATACGCAGCTTGGAGACTTTCATTTGAGCACATTCCCTGCTCTGGCTGTGTGGTTGTGGAAGCTTCTGGATTGTTCGTTTGCTGTGGGTCATACTTGTTTGATGTCTGGCATTCCCTTCTCCGAGTTCAAAGACTGACCCCCAGCCCCGGGGAGCTGTTGGGAAATGTTTCTGCACTTACCCAACCCCTGGAGAAGTGCTTGGCCAGCGCATTTAAACACTTTTTTTTCCGGCCTTGCCAGACTTTCCTCCTCTCTTTCTTTTGCTTTTCTCGGGCTGTTATCTCCTTCATCTCCCCATTCATCCTCCTCTCTCCCTCTCTGTCTCTTTCTCTGTCCTGCTCACTCTCTCCTGCATCTCAACCATCCACCATTCATCCAGTTCGTCCGCTCTTCATTCCCCGTGTGTAGAATTTCATCCAAAATTCATAACACAGCACACCCGCAACAGGATCTGCAATAAAACACAGCAATGGAATAATAATGAAAAGAACCAGAAGTTAATCCAGCTTTGAAAGGACAGGACCCAGAAGGGCTTTTGTGTAAACAGCGATGTGGTGGTGTTTATAGGTTATTTCCCTGCGTGCGAAAAGGTTACGCACTGCCATTTTCCTTCCGCATTGAGAGCTTGGCATTTCCTCCCGGTCCAGACCACCTGTCCACTAATTGCGGTGACATTTTGGACCGGGGCTGGCCACTAAAGAATGCCAAAGAATCCGCCGGTCCTTTCAGTGAGTAAAAGGATGCCTGATGGTAGTTGCAACATCTGCCTTTTCTCCAGGCAGGGCCAGACACTCTCTGATTGAATAGATAGGTCATCATTGATCATCCATAATTCATTTGGTTTCATTTCTGCCCTGTTTTGAGCCAGTCTGGCTCCGTAATTGCGACCACGAGAGAGGATTTCTCTCTTTTGGTGGACAAAATTCTTGCTTACCTCTAGTTTTCCTGATTCACATCTGGACTGTTGAGAATAAAAGTGTGTCTCAGCTCTCCAAGACTAGCGATGTACCTCAGTTCAATTCAGTTCCATCAGCCAACTGTGTTTGCGCACTCCCTATCCACGTGGGAGCAGTTGGGGGTCAGGTGCCTTTCTCAAGGGCACTTCAGTCATGTACTGTCAGCTGAAGAGATCGACCCAGCAACCTTCTGGTCAAAGGGCTGGTTCCCTAACCTCCAGCCCACGACTGCCTCAATTGTTACCTCAGGTTCTAGCTAAGACTTTTGCACTAATTTCCAGGCCACATTAAGTGTGTACGAATGTTTTCTTGTGTGCCTTTAATACTAATCCTCATTCTCTGGGCAGCATTTGGTTATTGCCAGCAGACCCACTTGTATTTACATATAGAATTGTTTGACAACTTAGTAACGGACACTTGACACAGAACGGCCAGAACCACTGTGGAGAGTGGGATTCGCCCCACCACTTTTCAAAGTACTGTGGTGATGACCCACTTCTTTCTGAGTTTGGTCTGTGCAGATATAACGCTCCGCTTTCCCTAAACTGCATGAAGTGCTGATAAGCATGAACAGACAGCGTAAAACCAGTGGTGGGCAAAGTACACAAACCATGTACTGGAGTTAAAGTAGATACCCAAGGTAAAATATTCCTCCAGTAAAAGTAGAAGTTCCTCCCTTTAGACCTCCACTTGAGTAAAAGTACTAAAGTATTTACCCTCAAATGTACTTAAGTATAAAGTAAAAGTACTAAAAGAGTAATTCTGGCTCTGATGTCCTGTTATCATTTTTATAACCAGACTGGCTTCATGAACTCATTTCAGGTGAAAGTCCTCCAGCGTCTCTCTTGGTAAACCAGTCTTTTAATAGAACGTCATTAATTAGTGACGCTGACGTCTATTAAAATGATCAGAAGCACAAAACACTGAAGGTAAACAGTTTCCATCAGGGAGAACCGAGTGGCTCTGAAATCACTTTTTACACACAAGCAAAGTTTCAGTTTCAGATTTATTTACAACTTAGTTCCAAGTTTAAGTGGAATAAAAACTGGCTTTAAACTCAGGATCACAGATGAGCTCCTTTACTATGTTGATCTGTAGGCGTCTGTTCATAAACATAAACCAGCCCAAACTCATTTACTATAAAATGAAATGGTGTTTGTAGAAATTCAGAAAAAAGCCGCGTCAGTCTCGACTGCATATGTGGACATATTTCTATATTGAGCTCTATTTACACAAAGTTAGGTTAGTTCATCATTTATGTTGAACAGACTCTCCCAAAGTTTTACGCTGCTGCGCTGACGTTGAACCGCGTGCTGCACTGGGTCGGTATGACCAACAGGTCAAAACCAGCTCTAAACAAAGTGACCGCTGGGCCCTGATTGGTGCTCTGGCTTTGCGCTTCTTTCGTTTTGACATGTTACGTTTTTATACACACAGAAACCAAAAGGAGCGACAGATTTCTCAAAATGTAGGAGGAAAAAGTCGGATATTAGACTCTGAAATGTAGTGGAGTGAAAGGAAAAAGTCGCCCAGTAACGGAGAAACTTCAGTACAGATACACCAAAAATACTAAAGTACAGAAACTAATTACATTTACTCAGTTACTGTCCGCTACTGAGTAAAACTGAGCAGCAGAGAATATGCCTTTCAGCTGAGAGGCACTTTTAGACCTGCCTTGGATGATGCGGACCTGTCCAACTTTTTCTTTAGTTCCGTTTTGACATGCGATACTCCACCCAAGTTCAGGCAGCACCATTCATTCATCTGGGATTCAACACCAGAGAACATTTTTTACATTGCATGTTTTCACCGCACTGTCTGCACAACCTGCAGCTTTAACGTTTCACTCTTTACAAATGATCACACGTGTTTATTGATCAGACGAAAGACCAGCAGTAAAATATAATTTTGATTATGGATTTGGTTTGATTTTTTTTAATTTAATGATATGGTTTGCCTCACCACTTTCGAGGTGTGGCGCCACCCCTGACTTGACAGCCCATTTGCATTTGCAGGGATGAGGCACTGGAATTTGGAGAGGGGGTAAAGATTCTAAGTGCAATAACCTGCATGAACTTGGTAGGCATTGCAATGATGGCCCTAAACAGGAAAGACCAGATGTAGACATGAATTGACTCTTCCCTGAAGCTGTCTGCTTCTTCTGTTAACTCTAATACTAGAAACCCACACTCATGGACAGAGCAACCTTTAAAGCTTTAAACAGGCTTTAAGAAAATTGCTTGTAAACATTTCTGAGGTGGGTCAATTGCTGTGAACAACTGGCAGAGCAGCATAAATATCGATCAGGTCTGACATGAGCACTTCTGTGTTTCTCCACTCATTGTCCTTTTTATCAGCTCCACTTACTGTATAGCTGCACTCTGTAGTTCTACAGTTACAGACTGTAGTCCATCTGTTTCTCTGATACTCTGTTACCCTGTTCTTCAGTGGTCAGGACCCCCATGGACCCTCACAGAGCAGGTACTGTTTGGGTGTTAGTGTGTGTTGTGCTGGTCTGAGTGGATCAGACACAGCAGTGCTGCTGGAGTTTTTAAACACCTCAGTGTCGCTGCTGGACTGAGAATAGTCCACCAACCAAAAATATCCAGCCAAAAGCGTCCTGTGACCACTGATGAAGGACTAGAGGATGACCAGCACAAACTGTGCAGCAGCAGATGAGCTGTCGTCTCTGACTTTACATCTACAAGGTGGACTGACAAGGTAGGAGTGTCTAACAGAGTGGACAGTGAGTGGACACAGTGTTTAAAAACTCCATCACTGCTGTGTCTGATCCACTCATATCAGCGCAACACACACTAACACACCACCACCACGTCAGTGTTACTGCAGTGCTGAGAATGACCCACCACCCAAATAGCACCTGCTCTGTGAGGGTCCATGGGGGTCCTGACCACTGAAGAACAGGGTAACAGAGTATCAGAGAAACAGATGGACTACAGTCTGTAACTGTAGAACTACAGAGTGCAGCTATACAGTAAGTGGAGCTGATAAAGTGGACAGTGAGTGGAGAAATGAGGAGGTGGTCATGATGTTATGCCTATAAACCTATAAATATCACATGATATCATCACCCTTCTCTGGCAAGATGAGCACGCTGTAGTTTACAGTTGAATATTAATGAAGGTCTGATTGCTTCCAGAACTTTAACACTCAAAAATCAGCGTGATTCTCCTTTTGCCCCAAGGCCTGGAATCTTACGTCTGTTTGAATCCTCTCCGCTGACTGGTTGCTGTTCCCCTCCACCCTAGTAGATGCCTTTAAATGCCTTTTCCGCTCGTTTGGGTCAAGATGTTTTCCGTTTGTTTTTGTTTTTTTCCTTCCTTGTCCCCGATTGTGTGTTTATGGGGCCCATCCTCATATTTCATACTTAAGTGGGCCGTTAATTTTCGCATAAAGCTGTAATTCTGCTTTATTGCTGCGATTAGTCCGAGCATGACAGGAGGAATGTGTGCGAAACCGCCAGCTGCTATTGACGAATGGAGCCAGGTGCAGATGAGTGGAGTTAAATGGAGATGAATGGAGCTGGCTCATGAGATTCTGGTTTTAAGGAGATGCCAATGATCAGAGCTCTGGGTTGTTACGAGGAGTTCAGGATCCAGTCTGGGATGCAGAGGGAATAGTTACTTTTTTTTTGTTTTTTTTGTTTTTTAGTTTTGAAATCGGAAAGTGGGTCTTGTCATGCACAGTGCAAGCAGAAACTCATTCCACCAGGACAGTGGATTACGTGCCCTTTTCTTGACACATCGCTGTTTGAGTCCGTTTTGAGGTCAACTTTTGGATAATGGAAAACATTCTCAACTGTGATTATTTATCCGCCTCTTTTCTTTTCATTACTCCACACAATGCACAACATTATGGACTGTCAACCAAGAAATGCCAGGTTGACTTGCCAAGGAAGGAAAAATGAGGTTTTCTTGTACTTGAAATGACCAGTGTCAGCCTTGATGGAAACATTTTTGAGGTGTGGCAAAATGTGTTTTGAATAGCAGCATCAATCAGAGCAACCCTGCCTTCTCTCAGCCACTCTCCTCCCATGCATATCGATGTAAAAATGCCAAAACAAGCCTGAGGTGTAGTCTAGGGGTGAAGAGCAATGCAGAGGCATTGCCTTTACTATAAGACAGAGGAATCTACTGTTGTAGTCAGTAGAGGAAAGTAATGTATAAACATCTGCCTAAATGGCATTGCCTGTGATTAGGCTTCTGAACACAGTTGAACAATGACTAGCACTGGAATTGTATGCATTAGAGATGCACAGTACCTCTTTTTCTATTCTGATACCGAAATGTTATCTTGCCTTGTACGAAGTTGGAACAGGACTGACGTAAAAGTCTGCGAGTTCTGATCTGGCTGTTCAGACCGAGCCACACTGCTGCATATCGGACACTCATCGGATTTCAATACCATCAAATCGGAATTAAAAAGGTCAGGTTCATTGCATTTTTTGCTGTTTAGACACACATCTGCGTCACATACAGAGAAAAAGATTGGGTTTGGGCCATTTTTACCTGCTGTAACCGGCTGAACAAAGCCTTAGGCTGCCAAAGCTGAATGGCGTTCACATCCCAGAACTTGCCTTTTAAATTAATATAACATAAAATCCCTTCATGAATCTTGTAAGGTCGCTTCTCTTATTAGAATAAGTTTCGTTTTGGCTCAAATAAAGTTTCCATTATTCATGAAATGAGGGATACATTACTAAAGGGTGGTGCTTACATATACACAGGTCTCTCAACTGAAAGACTAGGGTTTGAGTGACTTTTATGGGCATTAAAACATATTTTCCCCCTTTTTCGATGACCACCGTTCTTACTTGTTGCTTTTGGGAGTCAATGTTAATGCACCTAATGTTTTCCTGGCACCAGAGGGGTTTTCAAAACAGTCCTGTTCCATTTCAGCGGAAAATAAACATTAATCTGTGTCTGGGTGAGCATATCCACCTTAATCTGGACCGTCTATTCCTGCAATCCCGTCCTCATACCACGTTTCAGCGTTTGTGCAAGCTAGCATTTCCTAGCCTGCCTTTCCTCACTTACTCTCTCTGTCCCCGTCCCACCCTTCCTTCATGATCGTGTGCTCTTTGGCAATCCGAGCGTGTCTGCGCTGTATTGTGTTTGGTTAAGTCGTGTTTAAACACTCATAACCCTGCCTGCGCTTTTCCCCTTTAATCTCCTCTGATAATAGCCTGATTAGCATCTCCGCCAATAACAAAAGAGGCTTTTAAACAAGCTGGTCACATCCACACGCACACCCGCTGCCCGCCGGGGAGAGAATTAGATAAGCGTACAAAACAAAAGCGCCAATCTACCAGCCCCCAAATTCTATTAACTTTAAGCAGATGAGTTAAAAAAAAAAAACTAGTGTTACATAATTGAGGTAATTACTGTAGTAGGGGCCTGATAAGGAGGGACAAGGCAGAGCTGATAAAATCTACAGCACATTTTTGGCATTCATTGCTGGTTTCTGCAAGTTACAGCTGCTTTGATCTTTCTGCCCTCAATAAGGAGCATATATCATATCATATTCTGAAAATGTCTCATTGGAAATGCACTGTGTGTTTTAATAGATTGGGTTGGGTGAGTCTGTTATGCATCTGCATTATAGCACTGTTTCACTGCAGTGTAGATAGATAGGCACTTTATTTTAGCATATCCTATATATTATATAATGTGTGTGTATATATGTGCGCAAAACGTATTCGCTCGTCTGGCTTCACACGCATATGAACTTGAGTGACATCCCATTCTTAATCCATAGGGTTTAATATGATGTCGGCCCACCCTTTGCAACAATAACAGCTTCAGCTCTTCTGGGAAGGCTTTCCACAAGGGTTAGGAGTGTTCATGGGAATTTTTGACCGTTCTTCCAGAAGCGCATTTGTGAGGTCAGACACTGATGTTGGACGAGAAGGCCTGGCTCACAGTCTCCGCTCTAATTCATCCCAAAGGTGTTCTATGGGGTTGAGGTCAGGACTCTGTGCAGGCCAGTCAAGTTCTTCCACACCAAACTGGCTCATCCGTGTCTTTATGGACCTGCTTTGTGCACTGGTGCGCAGTCATGTTGGAACAGGAAGGGGCCGTCCCCAAACTGTTCCCACAAAGTTGGTAGCAGGAAATTGTCCAAAATCTCTTGGTGCTGAAGCTTTAAGAGTTCCTTTCACTGGAACTAAGGGGCCGAGCTCAACTCCTGAAAAACAACCCCACACCATGATCCCCCCTCCACCAAACTTTACAGCGCACAATGCAGTCAAACAAGCTCCGTTCTCCTGACCCCATATCGCTTCCACTTTGTTATAATCCCACTGACAGTGTGGAAATTTTAGTAGTGTGGAAATTTCACGACTGGACTTGCTGCACAGGTGGCGTCCGATCACGGTACCACTTAATTACTTTACAGGGTCTTACAGTTTTACTTGTTACTATATACACAATATAACACTAAAATAGAAACTTAAGATAAAATTATAAACTCTATCCTTCACAAAATTAACAATGTAAAGAATGATGAATAAATAAATGCAAAAATGTTTACACTGTAGGGATATAAGGTGTTGGGAGTTGGGTTTATAAAATACCAATTGATTCATGCCTTTATTAGTGCAATCAAAATGTATTTTTAGTTATACAGGGTGGTGTAAAAAGATTAATCAAGTTTCAACATGATTTATTTCACTTTTTTATTTTCATTTGGCAACCCCAAATGTTAAGAAGAGCCATTTTGTCCTTTCAACAAATCTTGACTGGTAATACAGGGTGATTCACAAAGATTCATACGGTTCCAAAATGATTTATTTCAGCTGTAAGTCATTCCAGATCAGTGCAATGAGCTGTAAACAGTTTAAATGAGCATAAAGTTTATTATGTAATTCTACAAGGTCTCAGTCTGAACCTCCTCCAGCTGGACGGACGACATCAACACCACAGTCAAACTCATCCCAGACTGGACTGAGCGTGTCGGGCGTCGCTGCTCTCACGGCTCTTTCAGTGGGATTTCGGAGGTCATCCAGTGCTGTGGAACCAGCGCCGAACGCTCTGAGCTGCTGGAGCTTCACTGCTGATGAAAATCAGGCTGCACAGTTCTGACGGATTCACTCTGATTGACGTGGAGAACGCAGAACGCTCTGCTCAGGGGTCTCATCTCCTCTCAGACTGAAGGAGCCGGTCAGAAACTCTATGACCCCCTCTTACAGTTGGATTGTGATTGGTTCCTGGAAAGGATTAATTGAATCTTTTAGAAACAACATGTGTAACAGAAAGGCAATTGCTCAGACATACTAGCATAGACAGACATAAAAAACATGCAAATACGGTAATATATATATATATATATATATATATATATATATATTCCAATGAAGTTGGGGCGCTCTGTAAAATATAAATTAAAAACTGAATACGATGATTTGCAAATCCTTTTCAACCTATATTCAGTTGAATACACTACAAAGACGAGATATTTAATGTTCAAACGGATAAACTTTGTTGATTTTTGCAAATATTCACTCATTTTGAATTTGATGCCTGCAACATGTTCCAAAGAAGTTGGGACGGGGGCAACAAAAGACTGGGAAAGTTGAGGAATGCTGTTTGTAACATTCCACAGGTGAACAGGTTAATTGGAAACAGGTGAGTGTCATGATTGGGTATAAAGGGAGCATCACTGAAAGGCTCAGTCGTTCACAAGCAAGGACGGGCGAGGTTCACCACTTAGTGAACAACTGCGTGAGCAAATAGTCCAACAGTTTAAGAACAACGTTTCTCAACGTGCAATTGCAAGGAATTTAGGGATTTCATCATCTACAGTCCATAATATCATCAAAAGATTCAGAGAATCTGGAGAAATCTCTGCAAGTAAGCTGCAAGGCAGAAAACCAACACTGAATGCCCGTGACCTTCGACCCCTCAGGCAGCACTGCATTAAAAAACCGACATCATTCTGTAACGGATATTCCCACATGGGCTCAGGAACACTTCAGAAATCCACTGTCAGTGAACTCAGTTCGTCGCTCCATCTACAAGTGCAAGTTAAAACTCTGCCATGCAAAGCGAAAGCCAGATATCAACACCACCCAGAAACGCCGCCGGCTTCTCTGGGCCCGAGCTCATCTGAGATGGACTGACTCAGAGTGGAAAAGTGTCCTGTGGTCTGTCGAGTCCACATTTCACACTGTTTTTGGAAATCATGGACGTCGTGTCCTCCGGGCCACAGAGGAAAAGGACTGTCCGGATTTTTATCAGCGCAAAGTTCGAAAGCCAGCATCTCTGATGGTGTGGGGGTGTGTTAGTGCCCATGGCAGGGGTAACTGGCACATCTGTGAAGGCCCCATTAATGCTGAAAGGTACATGCAGGTTTTGGAGCAACATCTGCTGCCATCCAAGCAGCGTCTTTTTCAGGGACGTCCTGCTTATTTCAGCAAGACGATGCCAAGCCACATTCTGCACGTGTTACAACAGCGTGGCTTCGTAGTAAAAGAGTGCGGGTACTAGACTGGCCTGCCTGCAGTCCAGACCGTCTCCCATTGAAAATGTGTGGCACATTATGAAGCACAAAATACGACAGCGGAGCCCCCGGACTGCTGAGCAGCTGAAGCTGTACATCAAGCAAGAATGGGAAAGAATTCCACTTACAAAGCTTCAACAATGAGTGTCCTCAGTTCCCAAACGCTTACTGAGTGTTAAAAGGAAAGGTGTGTGTGTGTGTGTGTGTGTGTGTGTGTGTGTGTGTGTGTGTGTCCATCCATCCATCCATCCATCCATTTTCTAAGCCGCTTCTCCGTCAGGGTCGCGGGGGGAGCTGGAGCCTATCCCGGCAGTCTTCGGGCGGAAGGCAGGATACACCCTGGACAGGTCGCCAGTCCATCGCAGGGCAGACAGACAGACACAGACAGTCACTCACACCTAGGGGCAATTTAGCATGTCCAATTGGCCTGACTGCATGTCTTTGGACTGTGGGAGGAAACCGGAGAACCCGGAGGAAACCCACACAGACACGGGGAGAACACGCAAACTCCACACAGAGAGGACCCCAGTCGCCCGGCCAGGGAATCGAACCCAGGCCCTCCTTGCTGTGAGGCGACAGCGCTACCCACCATGCCACCGTCCCGCCCGTGTGTGTGTGTGTGTGTGTGTGTGTATGTGTGTATGTGTATGTGTATGTATATGTATGTATGTATGTATGTATGTATGTATGTATGTATGTATGTATGTATGTATGTATATATATGTATATATATGTATATATATATATATATGTGTGTATGTGTGTGTATGTATGTATATATATATATATACACACACACACACACACACACACACACATTGGCTTAATTCACAGGCTGTTTGCTATGTGTTTCACTTAGCCTTAATCAGTGACAAAGTACACAAATCATGTACTTGAGTTAAAGTAGATACCCGAGGTAAAATATCACTCCAGTAAAAGTAGAAGTTCCTCCCTTTAGACCTCCACTTGAGTAAAAGTATTTACCTTCAAATGTACTTAAGTATCAAAAGTAAAAGTATTAAAAGATTAATTAACAAACGTTTAACTAAGTTGGATCAAGTTTAATAAAAGCTGGCTTTAAACTCAGGATCACAGATGAGCTCCTTTACTATGTTGATCTGTAGGCGTCTGTTCATAAACATAAACCAGCCCAAACTCATTTACTATAAAATGAAATGGTGTTTGTAGAAATTCAGAAAAAAGCCGCGTCAGTCTCGACTGCATATGTGGACATATTTCTATATTGAGCTCTATTTACACAAAGTTAGGTTAGTTCATCATTTATGTAGAACAGACTCTCCCAAAGTTTTACGCTGCTGCGCTGACGTTGAACCGTGTGCTGCACTGGGTCGGAATGACCAACAGGTCAAAACCAGCTCTAAACAAAGTGACCGCTGGGCCCTGATTGGTGCTCTGGCTTTGCGCTTCTTTCGTTTTGACATGTTACGTTATTATACACACAGAAACCAAAAGGAACGACAGATTTCTCAAAATGTAGGAGGAAAAAGTCGGATATTAGACTCTGAAATGTGGTGGAGTGAAAGGAAAAAGTCGCCCAGAACGGAGAAACTTCAGTACAGATACACCAAAAAATACTAAAGTACAGAAACTAATTACATTTACTCAGATACTCTGTTACTCAGTTACTGTCCACCACTGGCGTTAATCAACTTCTGATACTACTTAGATCAAAGCTTCACCATCCAGTGTCCTACAGACTGGCCTTCCTCTCAGTTTCTTCCTAATTCTCTTGGGCATTTTTTCTTGTCGCAGCCATCTGTTGTAAGAAGCACTATACAAATGAAATTGAGTTCAGTTGAATGGTACATTGTGGTGATTCCATTCAAGTCCTTCATATGTAGTTGCGTCATGCTCTTTTGAAATGTAAATGCAGACTTTACCCAGCAGATGTAGCAAGCACTGCTTAACTTGTTAGAAAGGCTGCTCTCCAGCACAGCACGCCTGTGTATTATTAAGCACTGCATATATACAGCTATAACTACATATTCGTTAATGATGCTCTCAGTGTGGGTTTTGGCTACGGGGGTCCTAATGCCTTCACAATACGTATTAATCCCATCTAAAACTACTCACAGTGTGGGCCTAATTGGATTTGGGTATTTCTGTTCAGCTGTGAAAGTGAACGAAGACGAGACAGGAGGAGGGAAGGATGGAGGGATGGGGATTAGAGGAGAGGAAAAGGGAAAGAGACATTGACTCATCGCATATGGCGACGTCGCTGAGGGACGGCTGGTCGAATAAAAGTCCGGTTGAGGATTATTTGCAAGCACTGATGATAACAAGAATCCATTAGACTCAATAATGTTAATATGTTTAAAAAAATACTATTTTTGGAAAAATCTTACTTCGAAATCTGCAAGTTCATGCAATGTGAATCATCCTCTTCTTCATCCTCTTTGCAGAGTCCGTCCCTTCCTTCTCTGCTTAAGCTCTATCACAGTATGACTGAGCAGATCCTTGAGCTCTCAGAGGAGCTGAGTTTGAACAAAACCTCCATCCCCAGCACTTCTGTATTCAGCAGTACTGTAGAAAAAAGATCCTGCCTCCGATTCTGAGACACACTCTAATTTTTCCCTGACATATCCAGGCTGTGTCATATCTGCAGATGTAAATTTTCCCAATGTAGTCCAAAAGGAGCCCAAAAGATTTGTATCTGTACTGATACCTTTTTTGCGTGTGAGACAAATTTCACAGTAAGCTTTTCTTTAGAGAACATGTTTCTGAGGAAGATGAAAATCCCTGGGTGTCTTATTGAGGGCTGGATGTGGATGTACCGCAGGTTGGTAATAGACCTCTGAAGTTCTGCATCATTCTGTAGTCGATGTCATGCCCATATTTGGAGATCTGTGTCTAGACAGGTTTTTCTATAATAGAAATGAATGCCATTTTTGAAAATCGCTGTGGTCATGTACTGTGGTAAACAGAATGGTTCCAAACCAGACATGTTTTGTCCAACATTTTCTCAATAATGTCACTGGATTCCCTGAAATACAAGGTTGTTCAGCAGTCAAAATAGAAATAATACTACATACATGGAAAAATGTCTGTACAGCTTAACAGAAAACCCTTTATTATCCTCCCAGCGAAATCGGCTTACACCCGGAGCTCATTTATCCTGGGGTTTCAGTCACTTGATTTTTCTGTTGCGGCCGCCATATTTGGGACGGAATTTTTGGCTTCACTTCTCTGCACAAACGGAACGAGAGGTGAAATATGGCTAAAATTATTCTCCTTGTGTGAGTGAACTAATGAGGAAAGAAGTGAAGGTAAAAGATATAGATATGCAGTGATACATATAATATACATACACTTTATTTCCAAAAGTTTTCACTCACCCATCCAAATCATTGAATTCAGGCGTTCCAATCACTTCCATGGCCACAGGTGTATAAAACCAAGCCCCTAGGCTACTAAATATTCCACAGTCACCTGTCAGTGGTAGAGAGAACAGTGCGTAGAGAGCTTCATGGAATGGGTTTCCATGGCCGAGCAGCTGCATCCAAGCCTTACATCACCAAGCGCAATGCAAAGCGTGGAATGCAGTGGTGTAAAGCGCCGCCACTGGACTCTAGAGCAGTGGAGACGTGTTCTCTGGAGTGACCAATCACGCTTCTCCATCTGGTGATCTGATGGACGAGTCTGGGTTTGGTGGTTGCCAGGAGACGGTACTTGTCTGACTGCATTGTGCCGAGTGTAAAGTTTGGTGGAGGGGGGATCATGGTGTGGGGTTGTTTTTCAGGAATTGGGCTCGGCCCCTTAGTTCCAGTGAAAGGAGCTCTTAAAGCTTCAGCACCAAGAGATTTTGGACAATTTCCTGCTCCCAACTTTGTGGGAACAGTTTGGGGACGGCCCCTTCCTGCTCCAACATGACTGCACACCAGTGCACAAAGCAGGTCCATAAAGACACGGATGAGCGAGTTTGGTGTGGAAGAACTTGACTGGCCTGCACAGAGTCCTGACCTCAACCCCATAGAACACCTTTGGGATGAATTAGAGCGGAGACTATGAGCCAGGCCTTCTCGTCCAACATCAGTGTCTGACCTCACATATGTTCTTCTGGAAGAACGGTCAAAAATTCCCATAAACACACTCCTAACCCTTGTGGAAAGCCTTCCTAGAAGAGCTGAAGCTGTTATAGCAGCAAAGGGTGGGCCGACAACACATTCAACCCTATAGATTAAGAATGGGATGACGCTCAAGTCCATATGCGTGTGAAGGCAGACGAGCGATTACTTCTGGCAATATAGTGTATCTACAGAGTGAGTGGAGAGTGTACAATGAGGTAGTATGTCCTGTGTGATCACCATATCGCTTTCATCAGAGCAAAACCTTGTATCTCCAAAATTGTAACTTTACAGGAGAAGGAAAAAACCTTCTTTATTTTCAGTGTAAGTCAATGGAACCAGACTTTTTTCCCCAAGTAGTTTTAGGTCATTTCCTTTGGCCCATTCATCATGAAATTTACACACAATATAAAAGACGGCTGCTGAATGGGAGGAGGGTAAAAAGTCTGTGGTTAGGCTGCCCAAGCAGCGCTTATGGTAAGAGCAAATTGTTGAATTGGTAAGTTAGGTTAGCGAGTGCGATTGAATGAGCGGGTGAGAGGGAGTGAATGGTCTGCTGTCAGCGGCGCAGCAGAGGAAGAACAGAAAACCCAAAGAGAACTGAATGTAGAGAGGAGAAGTGGAGGAGTCGCCTCATAGGACATAGGCCTGGGATGAGGCAGATATATTGTTCGCTTTCACATCATCTTTATAACGTCCAGTGGGTCCATAGGGCCCACATGTCTATATGCAGAAATCTCTTAAACTCCACAGCACAGCAGAAATCCATCCTCGGCCACGTGGGCTTTTTACTTCTTTATGCAGGCCGTGTGCAATGAAGCTAAACCCTATTTTTTTTAGGTCATGCGTTGTGCAACTTGCTCCCTATGGTGCCCAAAAAACAGCTAATAGCAGCATTGTTCCAACCCATCAGTTTACCTAAAGATGTGCCTTCATTCTCAGAGTACACTGTTAGAATTAAAGATTCTATGCAGGCACATTTTTCGTTCATCAAGGTAAACAGTATAAATGTTCCCTCAAAGGTTCTACAGTGGGTTTAGGGTCTGATTGTGAAGCTTAAATCAGGTTCTCCAGGTGAAAAGTTGGTGTTTGTTCCTTTTCATAACCGAATGTTTTAAAACGGAGCAGTAGAGTAAAAGCCTGGAGGCGAGGCGAGGCGGGGTGTGTGGAGTCAGTCCAGCTTAGAACAGATCATTTCAGTGGATTATGGTTCAGTTATGTTCCCTGACTAAAGGGCCCACCCCAGTGACAGGAGGGGCACTGCCCCTGTGACAGTGTAGTACCTTTATTTCTGAGAGTGGGCACTAATGTTAGTTTGGGTGTATTTACTAGCCTAGACCCTTGAGGGTCCCACCCCAGAGACAAGAGGGGTCCTGCCCCAGTGACGGTTTACTGCCTTTATTTCTGCGAGGGTAGGCGTAGACAGAAGTGTTTGGCCTGGGAAGACACAGAGTGGTGTTGGTTTAATGGTTCAGATGTGTAAAGTGTACACACCCTGTGCTCAGTGAATGAATGAGTGATGCTTTTTTCGCCCATTTCATTCCAGCATAGGCAGCGCATTCTGTTTAATCTTCATGGGCGGACAAGTAAATGAGTCATGCTGCATTAGATCAAATGTTTCTGCTTTTAATTCCTCATTTCAAGCCTCTTTCATCTCCTGTGTCCTGTGTTATTTAGTACACCACACATCACTCTGTCCTCACTCTTGAAAGCAATCTCACCAGTGCAAATTTCATAAGGACTAGCGCAAGCAAAACTGTATGAGAAGTTATGAGAAGTTATGAGAAGTTATGAACAGTGAAGCTTGTAGTCGGAGATTTTCTTGCCAGCTGATTTGTATGAAGTCCACTGCAATCAGTACAACTCCATTATAATTCCTATTAATGCTTTGTAGGTGTCAGTATTGATTACAAGAGTGGAGGGAGGTGCACACAGGTGGATTATATCCTTAGCAGGAGATGCCACCTAAAGGAGATTGGAGATTGTAAAGTGGTGCCAGGGGAAAGTGTAGCAAGGCAGCATAGGGTGGTTGTCTGTAGAATGAGATTAGAAACAAAGAAGAGGAAGAGAGTGAAGACAGAGCCAAAGATTAGATGGTGGAAGCTGAAGGAGGAGGATGGTTGCAGGCAGTTCAGGGAAAAATTGCAACAGGCCCTTGGGGGCATTGAGGAGCTACCTGAGGACTGGGAAACTACAGCTAAGGTGGTGAGAGAAACTGGCAAGAATGTGTTGGGTGTATCTGTACTGAAGTTTCTCCATTCTGGACTTTTTCCTTTCACTCCACTACATTTCAGAGTCTAATATCCGACTTTTTCCTCCTACATTCTGAGAAATCTGTCGTTCCTTTTGGTTTCTGTGTGTATAAAAACGTAACATGTCAAAACGAAAGAAGCGCAAAGCCAGAGCACCAATCAGGGCCCAGCGGTCACTTTGTTTAGAGCTGGTTTTGACCTGTTGGTCATACCGACCCAGTGCAGCACGCGGTTCAACGTCAGTATAAAATTTCATTTTATAGTAAATGAGTTTGGGCTGGTTTATGTTTATGAACAGACGCCTACAGATCAACATAGTAAAGGAGCTCATCTGTGATCCTGAGTTTAAAGCCAGTTTTTATTCAACTTAAACTTGGAACTAAGTTGTAAATAAATCTGAAACTGAAACTTTGCTTGTGTGTAAAAAGTGATTTCAGAGCCACTCGGTTCTCCCTGATGGAAACTGTTTACCTTCAGTGTTTTGTGCTTCTGATCATTTTAATAGACGTCAGCGTCACTAATTAATGACGTTCTATTAAAAGACTGGTTTACCAAGAGAGACGCTGGAGGACTTTCACCTGAAATGAGTTCATGAAGCCAGTCTGGTTATAAAAATGATAACAGGACATCAGAGCCAGAATTACTCTTTTAGTACTTTTACTTTATACTTAAGTACATTTGAGGGTAAATACTTTAGTACTTTTACTCAAGTGGAGGTCTAAAGGGAGGAACTTCTACTTTTACTGGAGGAATATTTCGCTGTCTCTGCTTTAACTCAAGTAGCTACATAATTTGTGTACTTCGTCCACCACTGTCAAATCTAGATAACACTGAATTGATTTTGACATTGCTGTGCCATTGTGTCATTTCTTAGGTCTACATTTTGCAGTGGCCATAGAAGTGAGTTTGTAGCCATTGGACATGCTCAAATGTTTAGGCCTGTACTGCATGTCTTATTAATTCGACAGAGTCTGATAATTTCTATTCAGCAAAGAAGCTGCCCATGACTTGATTTCCCTTCTATCATATTGCTATTATATCAAGAATGTCAGTTTGATTGATTATTTCCTAATTGTATGTAAGACTGGTTGCCCTGTCTCTGGCCTCTGCAGAAATAGTGAGTGGTTGCCATAGCCAGCCCTGATTTAAGGGCACTTGTCTGTGTGAGTGGTAAAGTAGCAGAATTGTCTTGCTCAGGTAATGGGGGTCTCATCATTCCTGCAGACAGGTAAAATCTCGCCAGAACCACCATTAAAAAGGACCTGATGCACTTCAAGCTTGGCATCCTGTTCTTTCATTTCAGCTCCCCTTGAGAGAAAAACTCTCAAGGGGAGCCGAAAGGCGTCTGAAGTAGGAAACCAAGACGGAAGGTCACTGAATCAGCGTGCAGTCTCATTCTCTGGAATGAGACTACATCTACACTATGTTTCCAAAAGTTTTCACTCACCCATCCAAGTCATTGAATTCAGGTGTTCCAATCACTTCCATGGCCACAGGAGCCCCTAGGCCTGCAGACTGCTTCTACAGACATTAGTGAAAGAATGGGTCGCTCTCAGGAGCTCAGTGAATTCCAGCGTGGTGCCGTGATCGGACGCCACCTGTGCAGCAAGTCCAGTCGTGAAACTTCCTCACTACTAAATATTCCACAGTCAACTGTCAGTGGGATTATAACAAAGTGGAAGAGATTTGGGGTTTGGCGGTTGCCAGGAGACGGTACTTGTCTGACTGCATTGTGCAGTGTAAAGTTTGGTGGAGGGGGGATCATGGTGTGGGGTTGTTTTTCAGGAATTGGGCTCGGCCCCTTAGTTCCAGTGAAAGGAACTCTTAAAGCTTCAGCACCAAAAGATTTTTCAGTTTCATGCTCCCAACTTTGTTGGCTGGATATTTTTGGTTGGTGGACTAGTCTCAGTCCAGCAGCGACACTGAGGTGTTTACAAACCCCAGCAGCACTGCTGTGTCTGATCCACTCAAACCAGCACAACACACACTAACAAACCACCACCACATCAGTGTTACTGCAGTGCTGAGAATTGAGAAGTACTACTGAGAAGTAGTAACTGCTCTGTGAGGGTCCATGGGGGTCCTGACCACTGAAGAACAGGGTAACAGAGTATCAGAGAAACAGATGGACTACAGTCTGTAACTGTAGAACTACAGAGTGCAGCTATACAGTAAGTGGAGCTGATTGGAGCAATTGACCCACCTCAGAAATGTTTACAAGCAATTTTCTTAAAGCCTGTTTAAAGCTTTAAAGGTTGCACCGTCCATATGTGTGGGTTTCTAGTATTAAAGTTAACAGAGGACGCATTCAGGGAAGAGTCATAATGTTATGCGTCTATCTCGCATCTCCACCTTAAGCTGCAGTCCATCTGTTTATGCACAGTTTCTATTAAATTTCTGTTATCCATCCTTTAGCCTTTAAATATCTGTATAGCAAATATATAAGGTCGTGTGACCTTATCAAAATAAAGAGTCTAGTGAGCATAACCACATGACCGGCGTTAGAAACTCTTTGACGAAGTCTTGCCAGGTAAATTAAAGTCACTGAGGCAGGTCTTTCCTTTGCTTTGTCATATTTTCAGGGGTAAAGATGCAGCAAAGGCAGTGTTTACACACTCCAACCCATTTGTCAGTGTAGTCGCACTTCGTATTCATTCAAAACGTCCAGCTTGCTAACAAACCTGAAGTGAGTCAGCCAGAGAAAACACATTATGTTGTTTAGAAAAGCTTAATTATGCTTAAGTCATGGCCGCTAGCAAATACACGAAACACATTAGAGAATGGGAGCTTTTTATTTAAATTCAGGGGGTGTTTTTATGAGTGGTTTGAAAACTTTTTTTGCGTGATTGGACTTTTTTCATGATGGAAAAGCACAAAATGATATCATATTTTTGCATTGCATTTAACTCTTTCAATATGAAGATATTTGTGTGGGACGTACAGCACTGTGTGAAAGTTTTTGGCATCTAAGCAAATGTTTAAACGGTTGACCTCAGCAGGGAGTTTATCACAATATACATTAGAATAAAGTCGTATTCATAATCAAATAAACAGAAAAACAATAAACAGTTACAAGAATTTCTTGGGTCCATATTTTTCCTGGACACCTTCACAGCCGCCACAGAGACTCGTTAATATCATCAATTACATCATGAGCTCAATTTACTGAGCACTGATTGGTCGAACCAGGAGCTGCTTTTTAACTACATATAATACTGTACTTCCTCAAGGAGCAACTTGGAGATGGGTAAACAAACACACTCACATCCAGAACATCACTATTTGTGTGTGTGTGTGTGTGTGTGTGTGTGTGTGTGTATTATTAATTAATATTCTGTAAATTTTGTTTATTCAAATATTAACACTTTTCTCAGCAAATAAACACAAACTTCCCAAATAAATAGATTTTGAAAATGTGTTTTGGGTGCCTCAGACTTTCACACAGTACTGTATAATATACTTATATACAGTATATAGCCTCTAGTTAAAGAAGTGAGCAGCTGATATTTAATTTATAGTTGATGTCTAAAGAAAAACAAGTCTCCAAAATAGTAACTTTACAGGAGAAGGCAACAACCATCTTACCTTTCACTGAAAGAGCCGTGAGAGCAGCGACGCCCGACACGCTCAGTCCAGTCTGGGATGAGTTTGACTGTGGCGTTGATGTCGTCCGTACAGCTGGAGGAGGTTCAGACTGAGACCTTGTAGAACTACATAATAAACTTTATGCTCATTTAAACCGTTTACAGCTCACTGCACTGATCTGGAATGATTTACAGCTGAAATAAATCATTTTGAAATCTTTTTGAATCACTCTGTATGAAATCAAGCTCCACGGACAGACGTTGGCAGTTGAAGGGGTCGTACCAAAGAGTTCAGCGTCTTAAAATGTGACTCTGTCATTGTTTGCCGCAAATCAGTTTGACGTTTCTGCTGGATCTGCCCCAGCCAACTATAAGTGCTATTATTGTGAAAGGGAAAGGAGCAACAACAGCTCAGCCATGAAGTGGTAGACCTCAAGTGCTAAAACACACAGTGCGTGAAAAATGATCTATTCTCTGCTGCGTCTCACTACAGAGTTCTAAACTGCCTCTGGAAGCGACACCACACCACAAGAACTGTGCATTGAGAGCTTCGTGTAATGGATTGTGAAGGCTGAGTAGCTGCGCATAAGCCTAAGATCACTATGAGTCGACCAGGTGTCGACTGGAGTGCAGTAAAGAACGCTTTCCATGGAAATGTGTTCTCTGGATTGATGAATTGAGTTTCACGATCTTTTGTGGCAACCATAAGGGCCTAGCTTGAAAGACATTAATCCTGCTGAACACCTTTGAGATGAATTGAAACATCAGCAGAGCCAGGCTTTCTCCTGTCAATGCTGTGGGTCCAGCAAAAAGATGCTAAAAGTTGTTTCACGTCTAATTATCCGCAGTACAGGTCCTAGAATGCAACTGCTGCTTCATTTAAGGTGGAACAGGAAATTTGAACAAAAATCTGGCGAATAAGAAGCCTATTTCAGCCCTGTAGACATTTGGACGTGAAGCGACGTTCAGCATCGTTTTGCCGGGCCACTGGCTAGTGTTAAAAAAAGAAAAGTTTAACCAGTATAATGGATGGAGCCGCATATATCATCACTACTAGATTTATACTGGGAAAAAAACGAATTTTTACATGAGCATTTTACATCAATTTGTCCCTTAGAATAGTTTTTTTCAGTTTTTGAAACTGATAAATATGTAAACGATGTCCTCTCTGATTACCTAAAAAAATAAATAATAAAAAAAAAACAGTCTACATTAGAAATGCATCAGTGCCACTTTTTATATGCCCATACCGATACCTTTCGTATCAGCTGGTACAGAGAACCGATATCGACACCAGCTCTATCTAACTCCTATAGTCCTGGTATTCATACAGTTACATTTTTAAAGCAGTTTTTGGTAAAAATCCATGTTTTGCATCACAAATAAACACTCAGCTTCTCTAGGTGGCATTTACCTGTTGGGTTATGTTTATTGTAAATGTGGCTGTTATAATAGACAGTAAGTCTACAAACAAGGAGGTGCTGTTCATATTCATATTGTGGCTGTTAGGTGTGTAGACCATATAGACCCTATGGACAGAAACGGACTGGGTTGGTAAATGGTTTGTTTTGTAGCCGTGTTCCTTTCCAGATGCAAGTCCAGAAGCAAAAGGAGTGTGAAGTTTATTGACCTTGCAGAGCTTTTTTCTTTGGTGCTTGGGTGTAATGGAGGCTTACTGGGGTCACAAGCAACGTGGGAGAGTGGGGCCCGGTTGCTTTAAGTAGAACGAGGCAATGTCTTCTGAGACCCAACATTAAAGTGCACAACTGGGACTCAAACCTGAATCCTCGAATGGCACTAAGCAGCACTTTCACTAGAAGAGAGCAAATCTCTTTTGGGGTGTACTTACTGAACCAGGAATGTTCCGGTTATATGTTCCAGTGGATAACCTTAAGCTGAAAAACCAGGGTCCTGTATCTCTGCACGTCTGAAAAACAAAGCGCAAACTCACGCACGGTTGGCGCTGTAGCCCGTTTCTGACAGCAGTCATCCAGACGCCTGGTACGAGCACAGATAAGAACTGCGTGTCTTGACATTCACACTTGTAAATTGCTGCTGTGGCTTCACGAGAACAATTGCACTGAGAGGAAATCAACCTCTGGAACAATCTCAGAAACCTGTGTGTGTGTGTGTGTGTGTGTGTGTGTGTGTGTGAGTGTGTGTATGCGTGCGCGCATAGAGGTTCTCAGTGGGCTAGCCACGCTCTGAGGTGTTTGTAATGTGCATTGGTATTGTGTCCAGTCATGAATTATGCCAGTCGATACAGATGCATTTTGATGAAATTGGACAGAGAAAGAAAGAATCATATTCCCCTGTAGACCAAAACAATGCATGACCAAATTTGATATATTGCATAATCCTGATCTGCACTTTTTTTCCCTCTTACCTAAAGAAGACTTACAGGAGCAGAGGATAAAGAGAGGTTTAGAGATTCTGAAACTTACTTGATCTGAGAATCAGCCTGAAGGGATTTCAGGAGTTCTTATAGACACTCTGTATAAAGGGTTCTGCGGAGCCCCTAAGGGGACACGGTATTTTATATATATATATATATATATAGGATAAAAATCTGGTGCACACTAGACACTATCATGTGAGCACCTGATACTGTGCGGTAAGCACCCAATACTGTCAGGCGAGCACCAAATACTGTGTGTGTGTGAGGGTGTGTGTGTGTGTGTCCATCTGTATATTCATAAACAGTGTGTATACATGCACTCAAGAATTCGATCATAATTGGATTTCTGAAGTTATCCGGCTTTTCAAACAGTCGTGTCGACACCACACTCTGATCTAGAAATCCGATTAACAGCAGATAAAGTGCAGGAAAGTGTGATGCTTGAAAACAAATGGGATGAAGTTTTTTACGTTATGTTTTTATCACGTCTTCTGTGAGTTTATTGGCTGTTTGCAAAGCAGAAATCCGACTACAGTCTGACTTATGTCAACCTGGAATTTCCCCATTATCTGATTAGTCAAGTGCATGTAAACATGTTGATCAGATTACTAACAAAATCTGATGTTTTGCAGGTATCGGATTATTGGGCTCCATGGAGTCATGACTTAGACCATTACTCTGTGCACCTGCTGTGCTTCTTATCCTTCGTCATTCCATCATGGAAGAAGACATTTCTGACTTTTTAGAGTCACGACAAGTGGCGAGGGAACAAATACAGTGAATTAAAGGTGATACGTTTATTTCTACAGACTGCCATTAAAACCTTAATAATTTACCAATTTGTCCCTTTCAAAGAGAGAGAGCTAAATGTAGGCTGTCTTTCCCTGATGCAGTTATCTAGCTAACTTCCGTGGCTATAAGGCTTGCATTGTTCACTATGCAATACATGTTTTTGCATTAAAACTATACGCAAAAAATGAAAAATCCTGGGGAAAAAAATTGGAAAAATGAAGGAGCACAGTTTCACCACCTCATTCAGCAGCTTTTCACATAATTAATAGCTATCTGTGTCAGGCAAAGGCAGCCTACATACAGCCTATATACCTTTGAAAGGGACAAATTGGTAAATTATTAACGTTTTTATGACTGCCTGTACAAATAAACGTACCATATCTTATTCTTCAGGGTGAATTTTGGTTTTTCCATCTGAACATGCCCAAATCATAAGTCGAATTATTCAGTAACTACATGAAATAAATGTCAATTTTATTTATTTATTTATTGTAAAATCTCCCCTCAGATGAACAGAACGTGTGTTTTATGATCTCCACATATCACTACATGCTTACAATTCACTGCTAAAGTCCAAAAATCTCCGCCGCTCTTTGTGTTATTTTCTAAAAGTGATGTTTCCAGAGCAGATCACTGAAGAGACGCCGTCTGTTTATAGTTTAGAGCCCAGATTTGGGGAAAAACGGCTCGACTTTCAGTAGAAAAACAAAGTTCAGCTTCTTTTATTATAAGGGTTTAAAATGACATCACCGTCTATTAGACTGGAGAGAAGAGCTACAGCCTCACACGACGCCCAGCTTCTGAATGGAGCTTATGGAATAGGAACGTTATGAAGAACATGACCAGGTGCGGTTTGGAGCCACCGGTTGTCTCAAGGAGTTGAGAAGGTTAAGTTGCTTTATTTGTTCTTGTACACCAAGACTGCTTATGGATATACAGACAGTATCAGGTGCTCACTTGATCGTTTCGGGTGTTCACCGCATAGTATCTGGTGTGCATCAGATTAAAAAAACACCTGTCCCTTCAGGGGCTCTGTAGGGTTCCATGGGTTCTATGGTAATGATGGCTCTCCTGGTAATGCTGCTATTTTTCGTACTGCTACCAAAGGTGAAAAGCAACAGTAAAAAGTTACTGCATTTACTCTCGTTACAGTACTTGAGTACATTTTTTCCTGTAATGGTTGTTTTTTGGGTGGAATTCACCCGTTTTCACAGTAGCCATAAAAGCATTGGCCTGTTTTGGAGAAGGTCCCTGCATTTTTTCTTAATAACATTGCTGAGATTTTTTTCTGAATCTAAATTTGAGCAGGTGAGTCAGCTGCTGTGTCTATAGTGTTTAAATCAGGGGCGATTTTAGGATCAGAGCCCTCCCACTCCTGCTTTTCTCATCATATCTATCGTTCTATAACATTAATTAGCTGAGGCACATAGTCAGCACAAGTCTAGAACTTTAGGGAACCAGCCTTGTGACCTGAAGGTCGCTGGTTCGACCCCCTTGGCCGACAATGCATGACTGAAGTGTCCTTGAGTGAGACACCTGACCCCCAACTGACCCCTAGGTGCCGAGGATAGGGCTCCCCACCACTCAGGGCAACTCACTGCCCCCTAGTTGGTGTGTTCACTAGTGCACACTAGTGTGCATGTATGTGGGTGTTTCACTGCACGGATGGTTATTCCTCTGGTGTTTAATGACTGTAATGTGTTGTCTGCACTACTTACTGGAGACACCAGACCACACAGTAAGTGGCACAGCTACTGCACGGTTCCAGGGAGAGGAGGGTGGGGGGAAGAGGAGGAGAGAGAAAGTAGATCATAACATTTGCTTATCAGAAACAAACTTCCAATAAAAAGCTAGGACTTAGTTTAAGCACCCCTAAAAAGGGGCTGGACATGCCTGTGGTTTAAATTCTAGCAAGCAAGCAAAGTTTGTTTATACAGCTCATTTAACAAATTGACAGCTCCCTCTTTTGTGGAAAGCCGAGGATCAGACAGCTGGGATTTCAAGATTTCCTATATACTTGCCTAATTATCTTTAGCATTAGGAGCTATTTGTGGTCTCTTTGGATAAGATACACAAATTTAAGTCAGCCAAATAAAGCCCTTCTGTCAACATCCCTTACATCCTACTTGTAGATCTGAGGCCAGATTGCAACAAGATGTGCTGTGAAAGTATCTTAACTGTTGTAAGAAAATCTCCGAAATGGTAAGTAAGTAAAAACGTCTTAACTTTAATGTATCTTAATGTAGCTAGATTTTATTCCAAGTGACTTTGGACCATTTCTGTTGGTGCATTCGACATAAATTGCTCACATAGTGTAAAAATCAAGTAAAGTCAAGTCAAATAAAGGTTCTGCGCAGGTACACATTTCATTCATCAAGGTACAAACAATGTAAGTCCCTCAAAGGTACAACAGTGGTTTTAAGGTTCTTAAATAAGGTGAAAAGTACATATTTGTAACTATTTATAACCGAATGTTTTAAAACCGAACAGTAGAATAAAAGCCTGGAGGTGGAGTCAGTACAGCTTAGAAAACATCATTTCAGTGGATTATGGTTCAGTTATGTTCTCTGGCTAAAGGTATTGAGATGTACCCCTGAGGGAACCACCCCAGTGACAAGAGAGGCACTGCCACCATGAGAGTTAAGTACCTTTATTTCTAAAGTTGTTGTATAAACTATCAGAAAAAAGATGCTGTAAAGGTACAAACGATGTAAGTATACCTTCTGTACCCTAAACGAGTTTTACAGGTAGAGTACATTCACATTCCTAGAGGAAAGCTGCATATTTGTACCTGTGAAGATCTTTGGAGGCTGGGAGGAGTGAGGACACAGGGAGCAGGTTGTAGAGACACAGTGTTTTCCTTTTATTCTGAACACAGTAAAAATTGCTCAACTTTCCAGTCGGCTTAAAGACTTAACGAGTACATTTGCAGGGACTTTTCAGTCTTTTTCTTTCTCGAGCCTCCACTGGTCTCCTTTTCTCTCCAAGCTCTGCCACCTACTGAGAAATGGTATGTCTATAGGCAGACTGGAAGAAATGAGGCACAGGTGATTCTTAACAGAGCCGGTTTATGAGGAGCCTGGCCACTTCCTATTTCCCCCGTTATATCTAAAACAGGCCTGCTGAACAGCAGAGGGCACCCGTGAGCAAGTTCTCAATGAATGGGTGTAAATGGAGCTCAACAGCTAAAAACGAAGTTAAAATAGTTTCTAATCACTCACCCAGAACTTTCCTTTAATTTTAGAAGGATGCGTTTCACAGGCTGAGTGCTGGTTGGTTGGTGAGTGGAGCAGCTCATTGGCTATGCGCTATGAATTCGCTCAAATGCTCCATATATACCCATTCATTTTGGACTCACTCGGGAGCACCCTCCAGTGTTTGAGGAACTCTGAAGACATTGCAGAGCGGGAATTCTCCTCTCTACATGTTCTCTGAATCTTACCAGCTACTCAGCCCACTGGTTCGGCCTGACCGGCTCTCCATCCTAGTGATGCTGGACCACGCCCCCTCCTCCACAGTACCTTACTGGCCTTTGAGTAGGAAAAATAAAAAGCCTGGAGTCAAAACATAACGTTTGGGGTTAATTCAGCTTAAAAGAAAACCGAATATGGCACCGAACTAAAGGTGCTGAAGAAATAACTCGAGTCTGGCAGAGGAAGAATGCTGTTGGTCTTTGTCTACCTAGAGAAAGTATAATTTCTAGTTAGAAAGTTAGAGAGAAAGTCGGCCCTGAGCTCAGATACTGCTAGAAACAGTCGTTTAAACCTAGGGAAAAGGAGCGGAATCAAGCATAGTGCAATGCAATACATTTCAATAGGTACTTAACCCAGTGCTCGTTTAAGTGCCGTATACTGAGACGTATCTGTGTTTGAAGACCACCAGAGACTCTGCTATTTGGACAGCCAGTGTGGGAGTTCATCCCACCACCTGGGCTCCAGGACAGAGAAAAATCTTGATGCTTGTCTTCCACATGTCTTGAAGGATGGTGGGTCAAGCCGAGCCATACTCGACGCTTGATTGGCCGAGGTAAAGTGCGAGTTTTGACCATTGCCATCAGGTCGGGAGGGGCTGGTCCATTTTTGGCTTTGTAGGCAAACATAGGGTTTTAAATCTGATGCATGCAGCTACAGGAAGCCAGTGAAGGGAGCGCGGCAGTGGAGTGACGTGACGTGACTGAACTTAGGAAGACTGAAGAGTTGGTGCAGTCTGGATGAGTTGCAGGGGCTTGATGGCTGCATAGGAAGACCAGCCAAGACCGAGTTGTGGTAGTCAAGCCTTGAGATGACAAGAGACTGAACGAGCACCTAGGTGGCCTCTCGAGTGAGAAAGGTTCGGGTTCTTCGGATGGTGTACAGGAAAAACCTGCATGGCCGAGTTATGATCGCGGTATGAGCCGAGAACGATAACTGACCATCCAGAATCACACCAAGACTGCATCTTCAGACGGAACAATCAGAGAGCTCTCGAATGAGGTGGGGAGTTAATGATGAGGAACTGTAGTTTCAGGGATGAATAGCGTCTCAGGCTTGAAGTTCGTTGTTGCGGCACTAATGTATAGTGGAACGTACAGATGGTGTAAACCAACCAGATGGATGGTGGAATATTTACGATTTTCTATGCAGAGCGTGGTTTAAGCGCAGGCTGATTGAAGAGTGTACGGGAGCAGGGGGCACACTCCGGGGTCCCGGCTGTAATTCAGCACAGGCCTGGATCCCTCTTCTGCGCATTTTGATTGAGGCTGAAAGCAGCTATAAAAAGCAGAGTGTTGTGTTGAATAAAAATGATGCAGCTTTTGAATTGGCCCCCTTTTCGCCCTCTTTCCCCTCCCTCCATATGTCCCTCTGTCTGAAGCTCTCTCGCTCTATCTATCGCAGCAGGCTCCGGTTTTGTGCGCCGCGTGGAACTGCCCCTCGCAATATTGCTTTTCTTTGAAATTATGATGATATTTCTTATACTGAGAGATATATTGTTGCTTTACAGAGGCCAACCTTTTGAGCGGAATCAGTTTTGTACCTTTTTTTTTTTCCCCTTTGGCTTTTACACAACAGAGTGGGCTCAGACAAAGATGCTAACAAACAAGCAGGCGCCGTGCTGCGCTCGTTCATGACAAACTGCCATCATAAGACACTAACTCATTGTTTGATAGTCACAAGCTTCCCTCCCCATCATATTCATTCGTCTTCTTGTTATCTTGACTCGAGAGCTCGGGTGTGAAGTCACATTCCGGCTGTTTTGCACCGAGCTAAATGTCATCTTGCAGTGCGGCGTCCTGGAGACATTCCAGCTGCCAGATATGAATCCTCTGGAGTTATCTGTGCTATCAGCAGCGAAGATCGAGGCAGTGAATGACGGTTCGAGCGCTGTGTCAAGGTTTTCTCCCCATTTGCTTCTTTCGAAAACTTTCTTTATCTGCACTTGAGCATGAATTTAGACAAAACTGCTTCATCATTTTCCCATAATCTCCCTGCAAAGTTGTATTTCTACTCTATGGGATATGAATTTTAGACTTGCCCTGTAGCTCAGACATCTGTAGAATCTGTATATTTGTTTGTTCTTTGGAAAAATGGCCCATGTGCCATGACAGAGGTGTAAGACCCCCAGCTAAACCCACCTCATAGCTGCTGCATTTTTCAGAGAGAAACACACACACACACACACACACACAGATGTAGCCTATTTGGTCTTAGCTCAGTCATGTTGAGATTTAGTTCGGATGGTTGTTGGGCAGGATGCTACATCAGTTATTAAACTGATTTTGGAGCATTTCTTTCATTAAGATGTAAACAGTAATTAGGAATGTTTTGATGTGTAATACTCCGTTTTTGAGAAATGATTCAGTCTTTGATGATGAGAACCAAAGGTTCAAAGGGTTTAAGGCCTTTTTGACACACTGCCTGATGCCTGAGGCTTTGTTTTATGATAGTTTTGAGTTTTTGGCCTAAAATGATTATTTTTTTTTAATCCTTTTAATATTGAGAAGGTACATGAAGGGCGCTGTTAGGCAATATATTACCCGGAGAAAACTTCAGTGATTAAATTATGCATAATAATTCTCCTTTAAAATAGACGTTGAAGCCAAGCTTAAACCAAACTCTCTCTCTCTCTCGCTCTCTCTCTCTCTCTCACTCGCTCTCTCTCTCTCTCTCTTTTTCTCTCTCTCTCGCTCTCTCTCTCTCTTTTTCTCTCTCTCTCTCGCTCTCTCTCGCTCTCGCTCTCTCTCTCTCTTTCTCTCTCTCTCTCTTTCTCTCTCTCTTTCTCTCTCTCTCTCTTTCTCTCTCTCTCTCTTTCTCTCTCTCTCTCTCTCTTTCTCTCTCTTTCTCTCACTCTCTCTCTCTCTTTCTCTCTCTTTCTCTCACTCTCTCTCTCTCTCTCTCTCTGAAACTTTAATTAGTACTTTTAGTACTTTCTGTGTTGCTTTTCAATACAGTCTAATACTAGAATAATAAGGAAAAACTGACTAAAACTTTGCCACATTCACACAACAAATGTGCATTGAAACATATTGGAAAATACACTAATCGCATTTAAAAATGTTGATGTGCGAGTCGTGAATGTTAGTATTGTGTTTGAACACATTAGATAGATGAAAGACTCGCTGTCCACTCTATGAGACACTCCTATGTGATGTGGTGGTGGTGTGTTAGTGTGTGTTGTGCTGGTACGAGCGGACCAGACACAGCTGTGCTGCTGGAGTTTTTAAACACTGTGTCCACTCACTGTCCACTCTGTTAGACGCTCCTACCTCGTCAGTCCACCTTGTAGATGTAAAGTCAGAGACGACAGCTCATCTGCTGCTGCACAGTTTGTGTTGGTCATCCTCTAGTCCTTCATCAGTGGTCACAGGACGCTGTTGGCTGGATATTTTTGGTTGGTGGACTATTCTCAGTCCAGCAGCGACACTGAGGTGTTTAAAAACTCCAGCAGCACTGCTGCGTCTGATCCACTCAGACCAGCACAACACACACTAACACACCACCACCACCACATCAGTGTTACTGCAGTGCTGAGAATGACCCACCACCCAAATACTACCTGCTCTGTGAGGGTCCATGGGGGTCCTGACCACTGAAGAACAGGGTAACAGAGTATCAGAGAAACAGATGGACTACAGTCTGTAACTGTAGAACTACAGAGTGCAGCTACACAGTAAGTGGAGCTGATAAAGTGGACAATGAGTGGAGAAACGAGGAGGTGGTCAGAATGTGATGCCTGATTGGTGCATATTGTAACTTTCTGTAACAATAGCATATTTTTTGTCGGAACAAATGGACATTTTTCCAAAGTGGTGAGAAGAGAAGGAAAAAACTTTCACTTTATTGGTTTATTTATTATAATTTTTTTACACAACATCAAGTAAAAAACAGACAAAATCGGAGATACAAGGCTTTCTTTCAATATATACATTTAATATATAGGTTTTACTGCATATATGGTACAATATTGGAGACCTGTTTATGATGATAATTGGTTGCATGTGATCACAGATTTTCTGTCTTTCCCTTTGTTCATTTTTGATCATACTTATTGATTTCATCATAAATATTTCAGATTTTTTCAGTGTTGACTTTGATTTGTTTTTTTTTTCACTAAGCTCTGAAGGCTCAAGGTTTCTCTGATATTAGAGTCACGTACTCGCCCCTGCCTTTCATCTCTGTCTACTATGTTTTCATGAGCAAGGCCTTTTAAATTGATAAAGCCTCAGTTCCTTGTAGAGTTAATTAGCCGACCTTAGCCATTGACGCAGACATTTTGCATAAAAGATGCATAAGCATTTTTCAATAAAAGCTATGTATAATTTAATTAGCTGTTTTAATTAAATGGTCCCCTCTCCAAAAGTGTGGAATAACTGCACAGTTCAAATCGGTGCTGAAGTTAAATGCAAGGCTTAAACATGAAAGTTATAGGAACCCATCACATTTATAACTAGGAGGAATCTTCCTTTTAGTTTTTAGACACTCTTTCTGTCTTCTGTACACACTCTTGTTCTCTCATACACACAAACTTCACATTCCTTTCTTTTGTGTTTCTTTAGGAGCGTTTGGATGGGATTAGGTTTCCATGGGGAGGTGGAGTGATGTTATTTTACCAGGACGTCTGAAGTGTTTATGACAAGTTTAAGGCAAGAAACCTGGGTCCAAATTACAGAGATAGGCGGGGCTACTCGATCTACTCACTGCCTTTTCTCCAGGAAAGAATAGAGGCATCACGTATCAGCTTGATTTAACCCTTGCGTGGTGTTGATGTGCTTGGTATTCAGTGGTCTGATGGACCCACCGCATTATTGTTTTTTAAATCAATGTCACTGCTGTTGGAAGAAAACCTTGTCTCTCCATTTTTGACGTTTTTCAGTTTTTGAGAGAATTTGAAAATACCTGTTGGTCTTTACATTGCTTGTAAATTTCATGATGAATGGACTAAGAGAAACCACCCAAAACGGCTTGGAAAAAAGTCTGGTTCCATTGACTTGCATTAAAAGTAAAGTAGGTTTTTTCCTTCTTCTGTACAGTTACCATTTTGGAGAGGCAAGGTTTTCTTCTGACAACAGCGATATGTTTAAAATATCACAAATGGCCAGTGTAGGGTTCTCCTTTAGCAGCTGTAGCCAGTCAGCAGCCTGTCCATGTTGTCCAACCTCTCACACACACACACACACACACACACACACACACACACACACACACACACACACACACACACACAAAAAGAGACACACACACATATATACAAACACATACACACACAGACACACACTAACAGCAGGCCATCTCGCGGAAACACTGAAAATTGGTTGATTTATATGTTCTTCACAGAAAATGAGCAAAGACCAAGAATCTGAGGTTGAAATAATAATAAATCACAATTTATTTATTTTGGTAAACATTGAAAATGAGTCCCAAAGACCCCAACACCACAGAAGGGTTAAAGCACAGAGAAAATAACTAAAACCTAAGCAACTCCTTTTCCACAGGCTATCAGAGGGAAACCCTTCAAATCCCAAAATAGGATCATACTTGTATTTAAACTCTACAGGTGTTCCTGTAATTTAAGTGATACTTTTTTAATCCCACAAACGGGGAAATTCCACCTCTGCATTTAACCCGTCCGTGAAGTGAAACACCACATACACACTAGTGAATACACACACACTAGGGGGCAGTGAGCACACTTACCCGGGGAGCAGTTGGGGGTTAGGTGTCTTGCTCAAGGACACCTCAGTCACGTGCTGTCAGCCCTGGGGATCAAACCGGCAACCTTCCGGTCACAGGGCCACTTCCCTAACCTCCAGCCCACGACTGCTCCTGTTTACTACTCCTCTTTCATTGTTAAGTTTTTTGCTGGGTTAAATTCTTGAAACATCCAGTGAACAATTGGCCGGCCAGGAATTGTTTTTATTTTCTTTTTTCGATGGTATCTTGGTAGATATATCTAAGTGAGCTCTGCTGCTGGTTATGACTTTAAGGCCTTGCTGGGCATTCAAACACAAAGTTCTAACACAGCTTTAACCATGAGTCGTCTTAAACGCTGGAATTAATTCACAAACCTTTAACCCTGAAGATTGGCATGCCTAGAAACGCAGACAACAGTGTCACTTAGCTAGAAACTAACGAGATGTCAAAAAAGAGAAAGATTCATGACAGACTTAGAGAATTTGAAGACAAATGGACAAATTGAACTGCATTCATATGCATTCCAGCTGGTTTCCTGACATGTTTAGTCTGCGATGAGAAACCACCGAAAGGTCCATCAAAAACAGTGAGAGCTTTTATAAGGAGCTATTCCACTTTTGTGTAAAAGTAACATTATCCAGCCGGAGATGCGAGAAAAGGATCCAGAGCAAAGTGTGTCTGCGTTTTCATTAATATAAACTTTTCAGCCTATACCAGACATATTTATAACCAAGATGTTAAAACTTGAAACAAACTCTTTTAAATAAAATATTTTATAAATAAAGATTTTTGTTGAAACAAAAGGACAAAAGGGCTCTTCTGAAAATCTGGGTTTCTCACCTCGGCTCTAGGCTTCCTGGAAGACTTTTAATGGGTTATTCCCTTGAAGTGGACAGATCAGCGATTTGTGAGGACGATGCCAAGTGCCAGTTGTCCTTCGGAAGCATCAGCCGATGCTGATCCTGATTAGGTGTAGGGCTGCGTATTGGCAGGAACCTGACGATACGATATGTGTATACAGGGATTATTACAATATAATGCAAGACTGGAAGCAAGGTGATAAACTAAAAACTTTTTTTTTTTATCAAATTTTAGGAAAACTGTCTTGGTATAAAAACACACCACTGGAAGTTTGAAAGTTAAAGAGAGATTTCTAAATTTCTTAAAGGGGCTGGATTTGAGCTCAGTAATCAGATTTCTCAGTGCTGTGAACTCTGATTTCTTTCGGATTTCTCAGTCGGAGCATGTGCGAAAACAGACTGCGGTACCAGAAATAAGCGAGCAGCGTCGCCGTGGACGCTTTTGGAGTGACACTGAAGTCAACCACAAAATAAAGTATTTAAATATTCTTCATCTTCTAGATGAAATATGTTCGTATTCATAGATAAAGTTTCACAGTGTTTTAAAAAAAAAAAATTAAGGAGTTTTTGACCGACTGTAAAGCAGAAATCTGATTGCTGTCTGACTCATGTAGACCCGAAGTTTCCCCTTTATCTGATTACTCAAGTGCGTGTAAACACGTTAATCAGATTTTGTCAGTAATTTTGCTTCTGAAAGTTTATGGGAACAAATCCTTTGCACATTGACAAAGTCCCTCTTTTTTTATTATACCAGCATACTGACCTTTTCTTCTCATGCTTGACCCACCTGTAAGTGTGTGGTCATACTCATGTTGAGAGCTTTGCAGGTCTAAAACTGTGCTACTTTATTAGCTGTGAAAGAATGTGAAACACTCAATTGATCTGCTTTATACACCCCCCCACCCCCCCACCCCACCCCAACCCCCCAACACACACAGACCGACTTGCTAGACTTTAATTAGAGCGGATTGTTAGCATGTAGCGAGTCTCACCTCCTCCTCACATCCGCCTCTCATTATGATGTGTGTGTCCACCGTCTGGCAGTGCAGCGCCGCGTGTGCAGACTGACCAGGGCCTTAATTAGCCCCTCAGATGGGCTGTGAGCTTCGCCATGGTTGCATGCTTAATGATCCCCCTCCCGCCTCGCCCCTTCATTTATCCTCACGGATCTGAAAAACGAGCGGCTGTTGACTTTCAACAACACATCCTTTGTCAAATACCGAATAAATGTTAGGGCTGCATGATAAATTGTGTTTTTATTGTTATCATGATAATCATTTCCTCGATAAACACGCGTTAAGGGCAACAGTGATAGCTCAGATTACCTCACTCACACAGCAATGTTGCATTAGAAGCCCAACAAGCTCTTCCCTGTGCTGGGCTTGAACCCGGCAGGGAAAGCAAATAACTCCAGCTTATGTAATTGTCTTGGTCAGGACTCTGTGTGCAGCTATTATGTGTTCATGGACAGAGCTGTACAGAGTCTGTAGGGGCTTTCACAAGACATGGACCAGTTGTTTTCATCCATTGTGAGTATATAAATAGGCTTTGCCCATATACAACCCCATTTCCAGAAAAGTTGGGATGCTGTGCAAAATGTAAATAAAAACAGAATTTAATGTTGTGCAAATCATTTAATTGAAAATTAAGAGACAACATATCAGATTTTGAAAGTTATTATTGTTTTTTTTTTAATTATATGCCCATTTTGAATTTGATGCCAACCACACCTTCCAAAAAAGTTGGGACGGGGGCCTGTTTACCAGTTTACTGTGTTTAATCACCTCTTCTTTTAACAACATACTCTAAGCGTTTAAGAACCAAGTAAACCAACTGCTGTAGTTTTGAAAGTGAAATGTTTCCTTGTTCTTGTTTGATATAGGATTTCAGCTGCTCACCAGTTCGGGGTCTCCTTTGTTGTGTTGTTCATTTTATAATACACCAAATGTTTTCGGTCTGGTCTGCAGGCAGGCCAGTTTAGCGCCCGGTCTCTTTTAATACAAAGCCATGCTGTTTTAGTACATGAAGAATGTGTCTTACTGAAATAATCAAGGCCTTCCCTAAAAAAGACGTCGTCTGGACGGCAAATTATGTTGCCAAGATATGTATAAATCATTCAGCGTTAATGGTGCCTTCACAGATGAGCACGTCATCCATGCCATGTGCACTAATGCCCCCCTAAACCATCATGAATACTGGCTTTTGAACTGTGCATTGATAACAAACTGAGTGGTCTTCAGCCCAGAGGACACAGGGTCCATGATTTCCAAAAGGAATTTCACATGTTGATTCATTGGACCACAGGACACTTTTTCACTTCCCCCTAGTCTGTTTTAAATGAGCTTGGCCCAGAGAAGGTGGCAGCAATTCTGGATCCTGTTTATGTACAGTTTCTTCTTTGCCTATAAAACTTTTAATTAACAACTGTTTTCACAGACAGTGTTTTTCAGAGGTGTTTCTGAGCCCATTCAGTGATTTTCACTACATAACGTCTGGTTTTTGTACAGTGCTGCCTGAGGGCCCTTAGATCACAGCCAACAAATACTGGTTTTTGGTCTTTTCCCTTGCATACAGAAATTTCTCTTTTGTACTATTTATACTATTTTCGATGAAATGTTGGGTGTAAATGATTTGCACATTATTGCATTTAGTTCTTATTTCCATTTTTCGCAGTATCCCAACTTTTTGGGGGGTAGTACAGTGGACCTTTTTTTTTTAAATATCGTGTTAGTCATCAAAGAACAAGATTACAAAATTTCAGTGTATGTCTGGCTTTTTTTGATCATTCAACTGCAGCTTAACCAGCAAACAAATTACTTTAAATGTAAAACTCCAAGTAAGCTCCTCGGATTAGGCTTGGATGTGATTCCTGCTGTCACTGTGCTACAGATAAGAGACTGATGAGGAGTATCAAAATGATGAAACGTCTACAGCTGTGCAGAAGTGCTTTTCTGACGTGGAACAAAACCCACTCTTCTCAACTGCAGCGGTTCTCCATCCAGGGTAACTAATGGAACTTCATTTCAAATCAGCTTGTTTTTAAAGGTTCCACTGTTGCAGCACATTTCCCTCATTTACACTAACAGCTACTTAATTCTGAGCTGGTCACTTGTTACGATATCTAACTCAATATTTGCTCGGTTTCTGACCCACTGAGCTGACAATGGGTGTTAATGTTAGTTGAACTGCGGCTGAAATGCATCTTGGTGATATGACTGGTGTGGAATTGATCAGAATTGTGTAGCACCAGGTGTAACCACCAGTGTTGGACAGGACCTGAAGTAAATGGTCTTGGCCGGTCTCCCTGTAAAGTCTATCCAAAAGCTACAGTACATTCAGAGCTCTGTGGCTGGAGTTCTCACCCACACTCAGCGTTCAGCTCATATCACCCCCGTTCTCTCTCAGCTGCACCGGCTGCCGGTCCCGTCCCGTATAAAGTTTAAAATTTTACTACTCACTTTCAAAGCTTTGCATAACCTGCTCCCCCCTACCTCAGAGATCTGCTGACCACTTGCACCCCCTCTCGATCTCTCAGGTCTTCTTGCAATAACTTACTTGCTGTTCCACGCACCAGACTTTCCACTTTGGGAGGGAGGTCCTTCAGTGCCCCCAAACTCTGGAACCCTCTTCCTCAATCCCTCAGGGAGGCTCTTCTCTTTCCTCTTTTAAAGCTGACTTAGAGACTTTTCTCTTTAATACACATTTTTATTCCTCCTCCTCTGCGTATTTTTTTCTTTTCTTTTTCTTCCCCCATGCTTATTGTTATTATAATAAATGTAATTCATTACTGTACTTAAGTATTTTTTGGTAAGTTTCTCCATTCTGGGCGACTTTTCCTTTCACTCCACCACATTTCAGAGTCTAATATCCGACTTTTTCCTCCTACATTCTGAGAAATCTGTCGTTCCTTTTGGTTTCTGTGTGTATAAAAACGTAACATGTCAAAACGAAAGAACCGCAAAGCCAGAGCACCAATCAGGGCCCAGCGGTCACTTTGTTTAGAGCTGGTTTTGACCTGTTGGTCATACCGACCCAGTGCAGCACGCGGTTCAACATCAGCGCAGCAGCGTAAAACTTTGGGAGAGTCTGTTCAACATAAATGATGAACTAACCTAACTTTGTGTAAATAGAGCACAATATAGAAATATGTCCACATATGCAGTCGAGACTGACGCGGCTTTTTTCTGAATTTCTACAAACACCAGTTCATTTTATAGTAAATGAGTTTGGGCTGGTTTATGTTTATGAACAGACGCCTACAGATCAACATAGTAAAGGAGCTCATTTGGGAACCTTAAAGCAAGTTTTATTAAACTTAAAGTTGCAACTAAGTTGAATTCCTCTTTTAGTACTTTTACTTTATACTTAAGTACATTTGAAGGTAAATACTTTAGTACTTTTACTCAAGTGGAGGTCTAAAGGGAGGGACTTCTACTTTTACTGGAGTGATATTTTACCTTGGGCATCTACTTTAACTCAAGTACATGGTTTGTGTGCTTCGTCCACCACTGGTAACCGCTGTCCCATAGACTGTTGTTGGGGTAGAAGAGTCGGACTGCATTACCTTGCAGTGCATGCTGGGGACTGTAGTGCAGCACATTGTGAAAAAGGCTGAACTTAGTAGAAAATATAATAATTTTTTGGGCCAGATAGGATTGTGTGGCAGGTCTGATTTAGCCCCTGGTCCTTGTGTTTGACGCACAGGCTTTAGGTGGTGATTTGGAACAAGCTTTAGAGAAACAGAACATGAAGAACCTCACTGTCTCCTTTCTGATATTACAGTGCAAAATGGGACTGAGTTTATAGTATAAGATGTGATCAGAAAGATCTTAATCTGATTTTGGTCTCGTCTTGGTCTTGAAAACTAGTCTTGGTCTTGACTCTGACCAGGTGTCGGTCTTGCTTTAAACTCTCCTGTAGTGATCTTGACTACAAGACGAGCCATTATTATTTTATTTTGCTAAATAACGAATGTTGCTTTTGTCATTTTTTGCTGTTTGGTTTAAGAAGTTTGCTGGATTTCTGTTTACACAGTAACGAAGTCTATAAAAATAATTTGTCCCGTCTCATATCGTCGTGATATCCAGCAGCTTTATAGACCAATGCATTCATGTTTATATCTGCAGCCTGAATAAACCTGCGGGACGCTTCTGCTGAAAGGACTAAAGGTTGATTGTCTTGCTGTGAATCATCAGTAAAACCCGTTGTTCCTGTGCTTGTGGAGGTGGCAGAAGGTTAATCTGCCCCTGCACTCTGACCTGCACCTCCAGGTTGGGCTCTGATTATAAATCTGAGGTTCTTGTTTTGCTAACATGATCTGTTGCTCTGTAAAGCCTAATAAATGCATGGTCAGTGCTGGCTTGGAATAAATTAAGTAGAACCTCGTGCAGGTTCTCTTTGATTTCCTCTGTAAGGAAGGATATCTGAAGCCTAAAATAGATGATCATTTTTATTGTCAGTTTATCATGTTTACCTGTTCGTTATACATTTTTCAAAAATACAATCTTGCCCTTGTTTATTCTGAGGCTGAAGGGAGCCCAACTGGCCAGGCTTTCTCCCCGAAGCCGTGTTGGTTCCTGGATGATAAAGGCCATTTTTTCCCCTCTGGGAGACGAGACAGAATAAACATAGTCATCCTTCATCAGAAACTGACATTGACATTTACTTTTCTACATTATAATCCTAAATTCCATCAGCTTTGAGTGATTTTGATGAAATATGGTGAATATTAATAACTGTTTAATAACTGTTTCATTTATAAAAGTAGAATTCAGTTGCCGTATTTTATCTATAATGCATGATTCGGAATATATTTTAATAAGTGAATCAATAACGATTAGTTTTTTTTAGGTAACACTTTTCATAAGCCTACATAAATGTTTATAAATGTATCATCTGTCATAAAGACTAATTTAGCTTACTGATCAAAACTGGCAAAAGTAACCATCATAGTGAATTATGCCTATTGGAATAGCCATTTATAAACCTTTAGGGGCAGTCGTGGGCTGGAGGTTAGGGATCTGGCCCTGTGACCGGAAGGTTGCCGGTTTGATCCCCAGGGCCGACAGTCCATGACTGAGGTGTCCTTGAGCAAGACACCTAACCCCTAACTGCTCCGCGGGCGCTGTGGATAGGGCTGCCCACCGCTCCGGGCAAGTGTGCTCACTGCCCCCTAGTGTGTGTGTTCATTAGTGTGTATGTGGTGTTTCACTTCACGGATGGGATAAATGCGGAGGTGGCTTACATCAGTTGTTATGACAAGGTTATGTAACTGTTACATAGCCTTATGAACAATACCGTACAGTAAAGTGCTAGGTTTTTTATTCATAAAAAAAATGTTGTTGTCCAATGAAAAACATCTGTCTCCATCATCTGAGCTCAGCTGTCCTTTACATTATGTAAAAGTTTCATGATGCTTGGACCAATTGAAATGCTCCAAAATTGCTTAGAATAAAACTTATTTCTGTAGCTTACATTGAAAGTAATTAAGGTTTTTGTCCTCGCCTGTGAAGTTATTATTTTGGAGATACTTGTTTTTGATTGGACAGCAACAATATGCATCATTTTTAACTAATAGTGTGTTCATAGATATTAAAGTGGCTGTTTTGCTCACACTGGCAGTCATGAACCATTTGGCTAATCAACAGAACATTTGATTAGAGAATACAATAACACTTTCTATGAATGTCACCTTTGTAAGCATCTATAAACACATTATAAACACATCTATAAACACAATGTTATAATGCATTCATAAGGCATAATAAACATGGTTATAAATGTTTATAAAAATGGATTACACTGAATTACACTACATAGCCATGTCTGTTATACATTATGAATCATTAAAATAATGCAATATAAGTAGTGTTAATAACATGTTATACTTGATAGTCTAGTGCTGTCGTTGTAATTTGTTCCCTCACTGGTTCTAACGTCAAGTGCTAGAACCCTTCACTCTGTAACACTACACCACACTACAGTACAGTAGTGCTGATTTCTACTGGCGTTCTATTGGATATGCAGTGTTAAGTCAGTGCCAGGCTAACGGTGGTGCACATTAACAGTGGTGAACATTGACTTTCCCACATTTGGTGAAACACTGAGGGCAGCTCTAGTTTAAACTCTGACGTCTGAAGCCTGTAATGTGCTTTATTGTGTTCTAGTGTTTCAGTAAATCCTTCAGTAAATACTTCAACTCTTAACCCTGGAGGAGGCTTCAGTCCAGTACGCTTCACTTTACTTAGAGTGGACTAATATGACTTATGAGCTCGTATAATTTGTTATGAACAGTACTTATAATGCATTATGTTAACAATTCATATAGCATGGCTATAACGTGCAATGTTTTTAAAAATATATTTATAGCCATGTTTATGTTGCTTTATGAGTGCATTATAACATGTTATGAATGTGTTTATAGATGCTTACAAATGTGACAGTCATAGAAAGTGTTCCCGAGAATACTTTTGAATCCTGGGGAATACTTTAGGCTGATTTTAAGCTGCAAAACAAAAGTGTGACCAAATGTTTACTATTGGCATCAGCAAAGGATATTAAGGTCCACAGCAAAATGTAATAAAATAATCTAGCCAGCAGTTCATAATTGGCCACAATTAAATTAGAGGGGAAAAACTGGGTGAAATTCCTAAAATCTACTCCTGAACAAACCTAATAGCCCACAGACTTTCTTTTCTTTGCTGAGATTAAGGCCCAGCAACATTTATCTATGACAGTACAGTGGAAATACCCCACAAATATGAGGTGAGAGTGCATGCATGTTGTTTTCTTGATGCACACAACACTTGTGAGTGGAAGCGCATGCTTTGTTATGAATATACAAGCATACATGTGTACCTACGTGCAGGTGTGTGCACCCATGCATCCTCTCAGGTGAGTAATTTGGCGCTTTCAGTCAGGCCTTTCATTGTACTGTTGGAAGGGTAGGGCCAGTTCTGTGGGTGAAAGTTGTTGGCATTCATGTCTTTAGTTCAGGTTTTGGCTGAGTTATAGGAGAAGGAAATACCTGAGCGAGGAGGGGCAGGTGGAGCTGGCTGGCTATATCGTCCTTTTGTTAATTCCGTACATGGCATGCAGTAATGGTTTGCACTGTGGTTCGATTTTTCTGCCTCCTTGCTTTGGCAAAACGGAGACAGACACAGTTGGAAAACCTTCTAAAGAAAAAGTGGACTTCACCAGAAATGGACAGGGTGATGAGGAGTTGGGAATGGTCTTAGGAGGAAAACAGAACACAGGCTGCTTGTAGTGTACAGAGTTAGAAAGCTTTGTTAGATACTGATTTAGGGCGATTCTTCGATGCATCGCAATGCAGACGTGAATGATTCTGAATCGCTTCACAAATGTCAAAAATCGATTTTCTAAATTTTAATTTATAGCATAATGTTGACGGAATGTAAAAAGCGGAACTTAGAAGTGGGTAATGTAGTGCCTGGACAGCCGGACAGACGGCACATAACAACAACACAACTGGATGAGCGAGAAATCCGACCGGCTCTGCATTAAAAGCCGGGTTAGATCAGGAGTCACAACCCAAATGTTAAGAAGAGACATTCTGTCCTTTCAACAATAATCAAAGCACCTTGGGAGCCGCAGCATTTAATGTCCAGAATGTCTCAGTATGTGCTGATGTCCTATTATAGGCTAGAAAATATAAACAAAAATGCACTTACTTTACTCTGCCTTAAGCTTTAGCTATAGGCACCTTCCTCCTGTTTACATCAGGAAACCTTTCCTCAAAAGTTGAATAGTTTATTTGTAAAATGTCTCAACGTTTGACTGGTTTACGAGACTGAAGTCGCTTCTCATTTTCCGTTTCACCCTAAATGGTGCCTGAGGCGCCGAATGTAAATGCGGTACCATGTAAGCTGGAACGGGACAATTCGAACAAGAAGCGACTTCATCTTCACAACTTTCTAGTGTTTGACAGTCTCTCGTGGCAGATTTAATGTACTAGGTAACCAACTAAGGTGCCTATAAATGCAAATAAGTCTATTAGTCTCCAAATGTTCACCTTAAATCTCTTTCTTTGCCTTTTCGTAGCTACAGTTGAGGCGAGACTGTGTTGCTTTGTGATCTGCAGTCTGCATGGCAGTTCTCAGACACTGAGAACCAGGGCTTTCGCACCGTGTTGCACACGTCCCGTCTCGAAGATATTTTACTGACACAGCGATAATCGCTTCATAATCACATCGCAGCCTCTGAATCGTAATCAAATTGTGAGGTGCCCAGAGATTCCCACCCCTACTTCCTATGTGGAGAACATACTTCAGGATATTTTAAAGCACTGCTGTTTTACATTAAATATAGCCAGCTGCAGTTAAACACCCACATACATGCACACTGGTGAACACACACACTAGGGGGCAGTGAGCACACTCGCCTGAAGTGGTGGGCAGCCCTATCCACAGCGCCCAGGGAGCAGTTGGGTGTAAGGTGTCTTGCTCAATGGCACTTCAGTCATGGACTGTTGCCTCAGTTGAACCGACGACCTTCCGATCACAAGGCTTCTTAACCTCCAGCCCACGACTGCCAATCAACAAAACATGTAATTTTTCTGGGGGATGTTTACATTTTGTATATGGCTGTAACAACATGACATCACACAATGTGAAACGAATAACCACCAAGGTGAGTCTTGGGGACATACACCTTGCAGTAATGCAGGCAACCGTGTGACATGTGGGCCAATCACATTCAGGGGGAGGTCTCGCAACAGACGACATGGTGATTAGGTGGTCTGCTGCCAGTGCTGTTATTTTTGCATTTCTTATGATGTTGGACTGTAGAGTCGCCGCCATTCTGAGAACCGAATCGGGGAGCGACTGCCTTCAATTAGCTGTGCTTTGTGACTGATTCACCTGCGAGACGCGACAGAAGCCGAGAGACGAGACACACAGACCTCTCACTCAGTGTTTCAGACTCCAGGCTCGGAGCCGCTGCACTGTACAGTTCAGTGTTTCTCTGCTGTTCACACCTCGATCAGCTCCGGAAGGGATTAATCAGCTGATAATATCAGGAATTTTAACCAGGAAACCACAGTTATGCAGTTCAGGGGTTTCAGGACTGGAGCTGAACTCTGAACTAACTGCACCAGCAAACTCACAGAACCACGTCTGTCGACACACGACGTCGTTTTCCGCCCCACGACGTTCAGTCTGATATTTAACGTTTGTGTTTCTCCATTTAAACGTCCTTTAAATCAGAAACAGAGAGTGAAGTTATACCGGCGGTCCGTGGCTCCGTTAGGGGGACGACTGTTCATCTCTCGGCTGTGAACATGAGCTGAAGTGATCTAAAGGCCAGCATTGATCACATCTGTGTTAATGAGCTGATGTCGTTATCGGGTTTTTCTCCTCTTTATGAACACCGTGGGATCCTTTACCCACCCTGACGTGAAGAGCCGGTGGGCTTCTGTGCTTTAAATGCTGTGAGAGACTCTCCAGAATAGGGAGAGGGGCTGAGTATGAGATGAATATAAATGTCAGGAAAACACAAATTTGGTATCTTTGCGCCAGTTTAAGTGGGAGCCGGAGTTCAGGGGGAAACTGTATAAGGATCTCAGCCTGTTTTATCGACTTTGTCCAGGTCACGTTTTTTCTCTTCCACAGAAAAGAGAGTGATTTTAGTCGTCTTTCACCTCTAGTTACGTTCATGTGGAGCAGGGAAGCCAGAAATTCCATCCCAAATATGGAGACCACAACAGAAAAATCACAACTGAATATTTATTACTGGACCGGTTTGGATTCATTCCTTATCCCAACTTTTTCTGCAGACATCAGTGCCATCTCCAGCTTATGCCTCTCTTCTTTATGCTCTCTCTCTCTCTATTGCACACACTCACATGCACCGATGCTTAAGGAGCAGCTCGTAGATCGAGATCTCCATGAACGTTCAGATGCATTCCAGTCATAGCTTCTCTGATTTCAAGTGTACTGCACTAAATAACACATACCCATGAGACCTGACTGACCACATTGTTTTGCACATATCACGTCGCAATTGAACCCTCCACGTTTAACTCACAATTACATTCTTTCATGCCACCTTTTCAGAGGCTGAATAAATCCTTTTCAGCCTAATTAGATGTAATTACTGCATAATGTTGAGTTTCCACAATGCCACGCTACCAAGCTAGACTGTGTCCCAATTCAGGGACTGCATTCTTCAAAGGACGTGGTCCTGCATAGAAAAGGCTGAACCGAAATGAGATGGTCTGCTGTACGATGGATTTACTCTTTCAAGTTCTTTTAAAGTTCTTTAAAGATGGACCAAGAAACTTTTTTTTTTCTCCATTTCGCTGCTGTTGGGACAAAACCTTGCATCTCTATTTTTGACCTATTTTATCTGATAATGCCTGTTGCTCTTCACATTGTGTGTGAATTTCATGATGAGTGGGCCAAAAGAAACGGCCCAAAATGACTTGGGAAAGACGTCTGGTTCCATTGACTTACATTAAAAGAAAAGTAGGTTTTTTCCTTCTCCTGTAAAGTTACCATTTTGGAGATACAAGGTTTTGTCCCAACAACGGCGATTTATTAGAGCTGGGGATGAGTCACTCTGTCGGCTCTTTGCTCCCTAACACGAAATGTTAATGCAAGTTTTGCTTCATTGGCTTTTTTGTAACGTTTGTATCATTCGCCGTTTGACTCGTTTTAAGCTCAATACTTACATTAACAGTGTCTACTGAGCCGTCGTTCACGGCTCTGCTGACGCCACCATATTCTCAAATCCTCGCCGGCATGCATTGAACCTTGGCATATGTTGGCTGGATCCACCCATCGGATTCCTCGTTTCCATGGAATTGAAGAACACATTTCTCAGCCGCATTTGAAGGAGCCTTCGAAATGGGACAGCCTAGTCGCACTGCCTTCAAATACAGCCTCTGAAGGATGCAGCTCCTGAACTGGGACACAGCTTGTGTGTCTTTTGTTGTACCTAAAGAAAACAGTGTCAGATTTGCCATCATGCCAATGTTAGATCTGTTTATTAGAAGAAAATGCATATAGTTCAGTGGTGGACAGTAACTGAGTAACTGAGTAAATGTAATTAGTTTCTGTACTTTAGTATTTTTTGGTGTATCTGTACTGAAGTTTCTCCGTTCTGGGCGACTTTTTCCTTTCACTCCACTACATTTCAGAGTCTAATATCCGACTTTTTCCTCCTACATTTTGAGAAATCTGTCGTTCCTTTTGGTTTCTGTGTGTATAAAAACGTCACATGTCAAAACGAAAGAAGCGCAAAGCCAGAGCACCAATCAGGGCCCAGCGGTCACTTTGTTTAGAGCTGGTTTTGACCTGTTGGTCATACCGACCCAGTGCAGCACACGGTTCAACGTCAGCGCAGCAGCGTAAAACTTTGGGAGAGTCTGTTCAACATAAATGATGAACTAACCTAACTTTGTGTAAATAGAGCACAATATAGAAATATGTCCACATATGCAGTCGAGACTGACGCGGCTTTTTTCTGAATTTCTACAAACACCATTTCATTTTATAGTAAATGAGTTTGGGCTGGTTTATGTTTATGAACAGACGCCTACAGATCAACATAGTAAAGGAGCTCATCTGTGATCCTGAGTTTAAAGCCAGTTTTTATTCAACTTAAACTTGGAACTAAGTTGTAAATAAATCTGAAACTGAAACTTTGCTTGTGTGTAAAAAGTGATTTCAGAGCCACTCGGTTCTCCCTGATGGAAACTGTTTACCTTCAGTGTTTTGTGCTTCTGATCATTTTAATAGACGTCAGCGTCACTAATTAATGACGTTCTATTAAAAGACTGGTTTACCAAGAGAGACTCTGGAGGACTTTCACCTGAAATGAGTTACTTAAGTACATTTGAAGGTAAATACTTTAGTACTTTTACTCCAGTGGAGGTCTAAAGGGAGGAACTTCTACTTTTACTGGAGGAATATTTTACCTTGAATATCTACTTTAACTCAAATACATGGTTTGTGTACTTCAACCTCCTCTGCTCCTCTGCCTGATCAGCATTGACCTTTTTATCTGGTTAGTAAAAGAGAAAATTCACGTTGTTCAAATAAGTTCTAAAACACAGTGCATTGTAAATTTCCATAGGTCAGTAAGAAACTGAGCTGTGTGTTACGATGAATGTGCCTATTACCAGTAAAGCTTGTCCAACATTGCAGCAGTTGTCTTTGTGGGCAGAACATGGACAGGTGTTTTCTCAAAGTCGCTCCTCAGAATCCTGATTTCGTACCTCCCACACAGAAAACGCAAGCGTTTTACATAACCTGAGCTTAGCAGATGAAATTAGCAGATTCAATTAAGTGAGAACTACGTTATAGTCGAAATTCAGGGCTACTGGAAATGGGCAGTCACGACTTCTTTAGTAGCTCCTCTAAGTGGGTGCTGATTTTCGGTAGCAGCCTGTTTTGGTGCTTGAAACAGGTTCTCCTTTGTCATTGAAGTGTCTCTCATGACCTCTGTTGACCTCACAAGTGGTTTCACGGCCGGGAGCAGTGTTTTCCCATGTGCTTGGAACTTGTTTCTGACTTTTGCTATTATATCCACTCGCATGTATAGCATGAAGCATCACTGCTCTCACAGGAAAAGAGAGGAGTGGTGGAGATTAATGTATTAGAAATCCCCACGACAGATGGTCTATATTTTCTACTGAAAATCATTTTAAGGCGAGCTGCAAAGCTGGAGTGCCCAGCAGCCTAGACATGTTTCATATTTTCCAGGGGAGAGGGAGTGTATGTGTGTGTGTGCGAGAGAGAGAGAGAGAGAGAGAGAGAGAGAGAGAATAGACAGTATTGTGCAGAAGTCAGAGACCACCCTTTCATTTATTCAGTTTCTACGTGAACGTGAAGTACAAGTTGTTCATTGTTTTCAGTTTTTCAGTATTTAGTGTGTCCACACTTTGCCGTTATTAAGGCTTCTCTTCTTATTATTTGCTTACTTTGGTTTTCAGATAAATCTGCAGGAATTTTTGTCCACATTTTTTGGAAATACTTCCAAATTTCCGATCCTCTTTTCCCAGTAACAGCCTAATGGCAGCTGCATATCCTTTCTGACTCATAGTGCTGAGTTGTCTTGTCACAGTGGAGAGATGGGCCCAACCCCGTTTCTTATTTTTAGCCCTAACCCTTGTTTTCGAGTGTCTCCCTGCCCCTCAGAACTGAGTAGCAAGGGGTAGTGGTTGAAATTTTCCTAAAGAGCCTGGCTGCAGACGTGCACGTGAGTCTGGCTCAGCCAGATGCAGTCTCAGCCCCAGTCACGTCACTCTACCACAATGGCAGAAGCCGCCCTGCTTAGCGACATCCTCACTTACTCCATTTTTCCTCCATAACTCGGCTAGACAGTTACATGTAGTGTACTTTCCTGATGAAGAAGATCATAGAACCCAAAAAAGTCACTAATGGTTTTCTGTGTTTTCCTGATCATATCAGTTCATATCAGTGTAAAGGATTCTGACCATTTAATCAGCTGTTTTGGGACTGATTCCACATTCATTTGGTCATTTCCCAACGGCCTCTAATGGCAACCATCAAGCCAATTCCCATTGGGAAGCAAAACCATCAGGTTTTACTCCTAAAGGCCCTGCAAACACAGTTACTTTGGGACAATGTGCTGTTTTGGTGCCCACAACATTGTCTATAATGTAATTCCTAAGAAAGTTATGAACGTTGTCTGACAGCTTTCTAGGAGGTTGTGACGACATTGACGAGACAGCACAACTAATCTGTACTGCGCTGTCAGCCTCCTAGATTCCCTAATAAGTTCATTTTTAATCCATGTGATAGTTTTTGATAACCGGCTCTGGTCGTCTTCAGCCTTGCTTTCATGAATTTCCGCAGCCGTTTAGATTTTTTCTGTGAATGAACCCGACATTCATGTCTGAACGTCATGGTAGGTTTTCTTTTATCACATTCAGTGCAGCTCTTCGTGTCCAGCAGTTCGTGTTTCACTGTCGTGACAGAGCAGCACTGTCGTCATCAATAGGCCGGCGGTGCATGTCAGGCTGAGAGTGAGTGGCTGCAGCCAGACCTTAAATTTCCCCTACAAAATAGAAACCCTCAAATAAAAAGAGCATCACTTCATTAACAGCTACTGGCGCCGCTCTGTAGGCGACCCTGCCCGTCTGCAGGGACAGCAGAGGAGGGGAAAGTTCAGCTCCTCACTGCTGGGCTTTAGTTACATTTAGGGATCATACGCCTTCAAAGAGGGGGGCAATTATTTATTACCACCCACCCCCCAATTCTTTAGTGATGTGAAGCTGAAGTCAGATATTCACCAGCTTCATGTTAGAATTTTCCCGTTCCACCTTAAATGGAGGAGCAATTGCTTTGTGGCACTTCAGGCGTCAGAACTGCTGGACTATTTAAGGTGGAACGGGAACTTTAGTGATTTTTTTATGCTGGTTATGAAGAAAATGACCAAAATGCACTGAAACAACATTAAACTGAGATAAAACAGTGATTATTGTAATTTCTGAACAGAGAAAATTCCCTGAAAAATGTCTGTTTGGAGGGTCATGTAGCCTCAACACTTCGCCCTCCCCCTCTGTCTCAACAAGAATCAGGACCCCCTACGCCTAGAGGTGAATGTGCAAAATGGAGAGGTAGGGGCAAGAGGTGAAACTGGACTGAGCCTTGGACAGAAACACCTGTGAATCTGCAGATACACCAGAACTGATGCAAGCTTTATTAATGAATTCATTTATTCATTTCCCTTCTTTTAAATAGTGATTGTGGCAGTTTTGGTGGTGAACCAAGTTTTGCATTGGTAGCTGGGCGTCCCATTTTCTCTGTATCGTTTAATAATCTTTGGAGCTCCAGTTGTGGAAAGAGCTGTTATTTTCCTTTGACTTTCTGAATATCTTGAAATATATTCTCTCTTTTCTCCTCAGACGCATCACTGTACATTTTACATGGTAAAGAAATCTGTAAGGCAGCCAAGCTAAGTGGACATGAGGCGCAAGAAAGGGGTGGAAACATTAAATACCGGCGAATTTGATATTTAAATATACGTTTCCAGCTTTTTTCTGACGTTGAAAAGTTAATGACTAGTCCTTAAAGGCCGTTTTGACTGGAAATGAAATAAACGAAAGGGGAATCACCGACTTTTGCAGCCACTGTACATTAATTACACTCTTTTTCACATTTATTAAGGCTACAGTTCTCATGACAGGTGATCACGAGCTTGGCAATTAACTCCCTCTCTTATTCTCGCTCGCATGCACAGAGCTTTTATGAGCTCTGTGCTGGCTTGTTGGAAGGCTGGTCCCACTTACACACCCGTATAACACACCCATTGTGGAACTGTCCTGGCATTTGAGAGCAGGCTTTTTTAATGAAAGTGCTTAGAGTTTATACAGCCGCCTCATAAAAGGGACTCCCCTGCCTGCTGTTTCCAATCAGAAAAGTTTCTAGTTTTTGACCAGTGGGGCGTTTTGTCTAGACAAATGCAAAGAAGTGCTTCACCATTGCGTCACACGGTGCCTTCAGAGCATTTCTCACACTGTTGCAGTAAAAGTGAAGCGGACCTAACGCAGTACAATGCCTCATAACTGTCCACGGTTCTAACCGCGCTAATAAAACAGCCAGGGTGGGTAAACAGACCCATCTGTGGACTTACTCATCCCATCTATACATAGGATGTTTTTCTTTCTGCTTGCGTAATCAGCCGCTGACCGCCGCAGTCATCGTTTGCACCACCTACCGTGCTGTTCCCCTGCAAGTGATTAAAAAAAATCCTCGCAGAGCAATCCAGTCACGTTCCCTACTTCAGAAACCGTTCACGGCTGTGTGACTGAACTTCCAGTGAACCCTGAAATGATCATTAGAAGGTTGAAAATGTCTGGAGGTTTCTGTACTGCAGATGTGGCCATATCGTATACACAGGGTGGAAGCCATCCTTCCGCCTACAAAATACAGAAATCGTCCCACTCCTGAAACTGTCCTTCACTTTTTTCATCTTATTTTGTTAATGTAATTACATAAATTCTTCTAAAAAGGGTAGAACTCTTATGGCTGTAGTAATGATGACTTGATACCACTTTTCTCAGAGTACATGATTTTGTACTCGCTGTACAGTGGCTGTACTCGCGGGGCAGTGCCCCTCTTGTCACTGGGGTGGGAACCTCAAGGGTCCATCTCAATCCCTTTAGTCAGGGAGCATAACTGAACCATAATCCACTGAAATGATCTGTTCTAAGCTGTACTGACTCCACACACCCCGCCTCGCCTCGCCTCCAGGCTTTTATTCTACTGCTCTGTTTTAAAACATTCGGTTATGAAAAGGAACAAATACCAACTTTTCACCTGGAGAACCTGATTTAAGGTTCACAATCAGGACTTAAAACCACTGATGGAGCTTTGAGGGAACATTTACACTGTACAGTGTGATATTGATACAATAATGAGGGACTTACTTAGAATTCAGTAGTCAATAGTGCAGATTAGGGCTGCAACAAACGACTATTTTGATAGTCGAATAATCAGTTACTGAAATGAATACTCGTATAGATAGAAAGAGAGAAGGAACAAAAGAGAGAAAAAGAGAGAGAGAGAGAGAAAGAGAGAGAAGGAAAATAAGAGAGAGATAAAGAAAAAGAGAGAAAGAGAGGAGTGAGAGAGAAAGAGAGGTAGAAAGAAAGAGAGACAAAGAAAGAAAGAGAGAGGAGGGAGAGAGAAGGGGGGTGGGGGAGGGGGGAGGGGGCATTCGAGTGCACTTCTAATGGTATATGTGCTCTTTTTACACTACTTTGTGTGCTAGTTTGTGGTTTGGGACTGTTAGATGGTCACACCTCCCTGATGGAGGGGGGGTTCCAGTTTTTCGTGGGCTTTGTGGTTCAGGTCTGTGTGGGTGGGCCAGTGCTGTCTAACGTGATGACTCCAAATAGGTGCAACACGTGATTTTATTAAACGACAGTACATAAACAAACAAACAACGGAAAGAAAACGCAATAATATGTACACTCAATTTACAAGTAAATATGAGTAACAGCCGCGAGGCTGGAACTCTACACACGTCTAACGTGCTGACTTGAGCTACACGGGGGCGGCTAGTGAGCGATTTTTCTGAATGGCTGACCCGGAGCTCTTGTACTCTAAGCTGGAACAGCCCATGATAGTCTTAGACAGGTAAATATAAACAAATATTACATATAAAGGGGCAGTCGTGGGCTGGAGGTTAGGGAACCAGCCTTGTGACCGGAAGGTCGCTGGTCGATCCCCAGAGTCGACAGCACATGACTGAGGTGTCCTTGAGCAAGACCCCTAACCCCCAACTGCTCCCCGGGCACTGTGGATAGGGCTGCCCACCGCTCCGGGCAAGTGTGCTCACTGCCCCCTAGTGTGTGTGTGTGCTCACTAGTGTGTGTGTGGTGTTTCACGTCACGGATGGGTTAAATGCAGAGGTGAAATTTCCCCGTTGTGGGACTAATGAGGGTCTCTTAAACCTAAAGATCATGATCCCTCTAACAGTTTCTTTTTCTTTACAGGACCTGCACGACCATCTCTATGTTGGTGGATCCATCCAGGAGCTCCAGATCTCGCCAACATCCCCTAAACAACGCAGATCGAAGGAATACAGGCAGGCAGCATTTTATGTCACTTAAATGTCCATAACTCCTGATGGTCTCTAGAATGTATCAGGGCTGATGAAGGGCTGATGATGGGGTGCAGAACTCACCACATCACGGGGACGGGGCGCGTCTTCCCGAGATGAATCTTCTTCGCCCCTTGAGCCGCGGAGTTTCCTCTTCACTTTTCAGGGTTGTGTTCTTGAAACTGCCATCACGATTTTGTCAACCCTCCGATATGCGGTAACGTCAAAGCATTCCTAGGGAGTGACATCACCAACTAATCGACCATTAAATCATTTGCCAACTAATTTCATCATCGATTTTAGTCACCCCTAGTGCAAATGTCGTGTAAATAGTGTGCAGTGTACTGTAACCATTAAATAGATAAAATCTAGCAGATGCTTAATGCATTTGATCCACCGCATTTCAGAGTACGTGGGCAGTCCCACCACTTTATGATTGAGTTCAGGAAACTTAAATCATTATGAAATTAAACTTCATGAAGTGCTGACCAGTACAACAAACAAAGAGAATTAAACCCGTCATCAAAACTAATCAGAATCCCCATTTCAGATGGGAGGGGGGACATTTCCCAAAGAGTAAAGCCCTTGTAAGTTCACTGAGAGGAGCTGCAACTCACTAATCTGGTAGAAATATTTTGCTGTTAGACACAAAGTAATGCACTGGGCCACAGTTCGAATTTACAGTTTGAATATTGTTTTTAACATTTCTCACTGCTTCCTTGATGTACTAAGGAAAGCTAGTTAGTGTAGATGCTAGGAGAACCCCAAGAGACTGGTTTTTTTTCAGACTCGCTAAATGAGAGAAATTTTGGGGATATACTGGATGAACCAGCATGTCGCCTGTCAGATACCTGATATCAGTATCTGTATTGATGCATCACTAGTCCTTGGCCTAATAGATAGTTCTGCTCTTGTAATTACAGTATAAGGAACAAAAAGCACCAAAAAATCCTTCTTAAGACACTCAAGCCAGCTGTGTGAACCCACCACCCTCTTAAAACCTTCTACTGTTCGACCACTGTTTATACATACACTATATTTCCAAAAGTATTTGCTCGTCTGCCTTCACACGCATATGAACTTGAGTGACATCCCATTCTTAATATGATGTCGGCCCACCCTTTGCAGCTATAACAGCTTCAACTCTTCTGGGAAGGCTTTCCACAAGGGTTAGGAGTGTTTATGGGAATTTCTGACCGTTCTTCCAGAAGCGCATTTGTGAGGTCAGACACTGATGTTGGACGAGAAGGCCTGGCTCACAGTCTCCGCTCTAATTCATCCCAAAGGTGTTCTATGGGGTTGAGGTCAGGACTCTGTGCAGGCCAGTCAAGTTCTTCCACACCAAACTAGCTCATCCGTGTCTTTATGGACCTGCTTTGTGCACTGGTGCTCAGTCATGTTGGAGCAAGAAGGGGCCGTCCCCAAACTGTTCCCACAAAGTTGGGAGCATGAAATTGTCCAAAATCTCTTGGTGCTGAAGGTTTAAGAGTTCCTTTCACTGGAACTAAGGGGCCGAGCTCAACTCCTGAAAAACAACCCCACACCATGATCCCCCCTCCACCAAACTTTACACTGCACAATGCAGGCAGACAAGTACCGTCTCCTGGCAACCGCCAAACCCAGACTCGTCCATCGGATTTCCAGACGGAGAAGCGTGATTGGTCTCTTCAGAGAACTCGTCTCCACTGCTCTAGAGTCCAGTGGCGGCGCTTTACACCACTGCATTCCACGCTTTGCATTGCGCTTGGTGATGTAAGGCTTGGATGCAGCTGCTCGGAAATGGAAACCCATTCCATGAAGCTCTCTACGCTGTTCTTCAGCTGATCTGAAGGCCACATGAAGTTTGGAGGTCTGTAGTGATTGACTCTGCAGAAAGTCGGTGACCTCTGCGCACTATGCCCCTCAGCATCCGCTGACCGCTCTGTCATTTTACGTGGCCGACCACTTCGTGGCTGAGTTGCTGTCGTTCCCAATCGCTTCCACTTTGTTATAATCACTCTGACAGTCGACTGTGGAATATTTAGTAGTGAGGAAATTTCACGACTGGACTTGCTGCACAGGTGGCGTCCGATCACGGCACCATGCTGGAATTCACTGAGCTCCTGAGAGCGACCCATTCTTTCACTAATGTCTGTAGAAGCAGTCTGCAGGCCTAGGGGCTCGGCTTTATACACCTGTGGCCATGGAAGTGACTGGAATACCTGAATTTAATGATTTAGATGGGTGGGTGAAAACTTTTGGCAACATAATGTATTTGAACCACACAGAGCTATAAAAGGAGGAGCTGGGTCAACTTCACTTTCACACTCTCATTCACAAAACATTCATACCAAGTAATAGTCAAGAAACCAGTGTGTGGGATTTGACGGGGAGAATTTGATAGAAAATGCTGCACACAATGGTACAATAGTCTTTTGTATTAGTGTCTGATATAGAAAGTGAACAGTGAAATGAACAGTGCCATTGGAATTACATGGCGCTTAACTGCTGCCGTTTGTTGTAGGATGTCCTTTATCTCTGTCACAGAGCAGTAGCAGACCAAGATCTGTAAACATCACACTTCGTTTTCACACAAATGCTGGCAGCTTGGTATGTATGAACCTGCTTCCTAGTATAATTATTTTCTAATTAATTCATTTATTTTAATGGGTTCCTGGCTAAACACAGCAGTGGTGGATGAAGTACACAAATCATGTAGTTGAGTTAAAGTAGAGACACCCAAGCTAAAATATCACTCCAGTAAAAGTAGAAGTTCCTCCCTTTTAGACCTCCACTTGAGTAAAAGTACTAAAGTATTTACCTTCAAATGTACTTAAGTATCGAAAGTAAAAGTACTTAAAGAGTAATTAACTTAAACTTGTAACTAAGTTGTATTAAGTTGAATAAAAACTGGCTTTAAACTCAGGATCACAGATGAGCTCCTTTACTATGTTGATCTGTAGGCGTCTGTTCATAAACATAAACCAGCCCAAACTCATTTACTATAAAATGAAATGGTGTTTGTAGAAATTCAGAAAAAAGCCGCGTCAGTCTCGACTGCATATGTGGACATATTTCTATATTGAGCTCTATTTACACAAAGTTAGGTTAGTTCATCATTTATGTTGAACAGACTCTCCCAAAGTTTTACGCTGCTGCGCTGACGTTGAACCGCGTGCTGCACTGGGTCGGTATGACCAACAGGTCAAAACCAGCTCTAAACAAAGTGACCGCTGGGCCCTGATTGGTGCTCTGGCTTTGCGCTTCGTTCGTTTTGACATATTACGTTTTTATACACACAGAAACCAAAAGGAACAACAGATTTGGGTTTTAGAGTGGAACAGGAAAATTGAAACAAGCTGGCGAATGAGAAACAACTTCAGCCTCGAATTTCCCCGTTTTTAGTGAGGAAAAGTTTCCTGCTGGAGATGCGTGAAAAGTGGCTATAGCTTAAAGCAGAGCAAGGTCAGTGCGTTTTTCGTTTATATTTTTTAGTACATACTGAGACACATTTACAGCCAATATAGTAAAATGTTACTTCAGTAAGATGGACATAAAACGTGGCTCTGAAGGTGGTTTGGTTTTTGTTGAAAGGACGAATTGGCTATTCTTAAAGTTTGGCTTACGACTGCTGTTTTATGCTGTTGTTGAGAGCCTTTGGCCATGCTGGGGCCGGTTCCTCTTAATCTTATGGTCGTTCACAGGGAAACCACCTTTTATTATGGCAAAAATACAGGAACATCAGTTGAGTGAGTGGATGCCACAGAGCAAGAAGCAAATTTATTGTTAACAGTTTTCCTCTGTTGCATGACTATTTTCAGTTTTCAGACGTTCATCAAATCAGTGATAATAATTAACAGCTCAACACGGCGGATGTGAGATTTTTTTCTTCTCCCATTTTCTCATTTCTTTCTTCCTTTTTTTAACCACACCATCCAAGTGTGGTTATACATGTGAAGAGCCAAGAAGATGGAAAGGTGGAATTGTTATTAATAAATCATAATCCTTTCTTAAATGTCTTTAATGTCACGATTACGTGAAGGTAATCGGATGAGATTGGATATGATACTTTTATTTATATATATTTTTGGAACCAGTCTAAAGGTTCTTTAGGGAAACTAAAGTGGTTCTTCAATGGCATCGCTCCAAAGAACGACTTGCCAACTGTGTTTTGAGAGGGAATGAGTCCCAGGAGTACATGTTCATGTAAATTACATGATATTATAAGAGTACAATGTTGTTCTGCTTTGAATATTAGCCAGCCGACATGACTTCGCTAGCAGCAGTTCTTCACAGCAGCTTTGGTCTCGAAGGAAATCATCTGCATACTGCTGTCTTAACACACAGCCACCCAGCAACAGCTTAGAAGTTATGCACCATCACACCGTTGCTTCAGAGACGTGAAGACGCCGCTAATTTATACAGCATGTTCTCCCTTATTAATGTAAAGACAGAGTCAGCTCTGCAGTGGTCTGTTACAAGTGGTTGCTAGTGAGCGATGACCACCGCTGCTTCAGCTATTCGTGATCAGAGCTTTAAAAAGTGAATAACATTTTAAAAAACACAGCTCTCGGGGGTACATATTATATTCCTGCAGCGGTGGACAAGAGGCATTGTGGGTAAGAAGCATTTCATCCTAGCGTGCAGTCTGTGCTCTTAGGAGCAGAAGCACCACCAGGACTGTTGTTTTGGATTGGTATGAAAAATATACAAGTTTAAGAGTAAGAGACCCTTATTAGTCCCACAACGGGGAAATTTCACCTCTGCATTGTAACCCATGCCTGCAGTGAAACACCACATACACACTAGTGAGCACACACACACTAGGGGGCAGTGAGCACGCCTGCCCGGGAGTGATAGGCAGCACTATCTGCAGTGCCCTGGGAGCAGTTGGGGGTTAGGTGTCTTGCTCAAAGGCACTTCAGTCACATACTGTCAGCTCAGGGGATCAAACCAGCGACCTTCCGGTCACAAGGCTGGAGACCACGGCGGCGCCCCGTGAGCTTTTTTTGTTTTTACCCAATTTTCTCCCCAATTTAGTCGTTTCAAATTCCACCCGGTCATTAGGACTTCCCCAATCACTCGATACTATCAATGATAGGAGGGTGAAGGCTGCACAGGTTTTCCTCCGAGACCCACTTCTTTCCGAACTGTCGCTCACGCAACATCATCAGACGCCTGTGCTGGCTACCATCACGCTGAGTGATGGTGGGAGAAGGGGGGATTCTCCCCACCCAAAGAGAGCAAGGCCAGTTGTGCTCTCTTGGACTCCCGGCTACGGACGGCTGTGGCATCACCAGGGATCGAACTCGCAATCTCCTGATGATACGGCACTAAGTTGGTTGCGCTACTCGGGACAGTGTAAAGTCATCCAAAGCTTCCATAGAAAACAGAGTCTCAGTTGCAATTGGAGTAAATAGTAATTATTATTGGAAGACAAGAGAAGTTCAGAAATCCCACATGGCCCACTGAGGAGTACGGCTTCTATGTCCTCTTTGAGATGATGTCTTCGATCACTAGGGAATCGAACAAGAGCTTTGGGATATACTTTGTTTAGAATGTGGGTAAAGCAATACAGCTTTAACCCTCTATTGCATTACTTATTACTTAATTTTCCTGAAAAGCAGTAATATAGAATCTGTGTTATCTTATTTAATTGTATAAAAAGGGTCTTTTACTTTGAAAGGAAAAATACTTCTTGACATCGCATGAGCAGGAATTTTATTTACCATACATTCCAAATACCAATTGAAATTGTATTAATTTTGAATATTTGGAAATATTGAGTCACACATTTCAGTAACTATGGGTTAGATTTGTTTGTTCTTGTTTTCAATAAAAGGATAAAATTATGTTTTTTTTATGATGCTATGGTACGATTGCGCGTTGTTGCCAAATGGCAACAGTTCACCAAGTAACCCACTAAATTTTTAGAAATAAATATTTTTATTGAAAAATTTCCATTATTTAAGCAATGCCAAATGCCAAAAACACAAACATTTGATCATGTTTAAGTAATAATTTGGGCAGGAGAGGGTTAACTGTGAATTGCCAAAAATCCAAACCGTGTTTCTTCTGTTAATTAATTAAAACTCAAATGATTTGAATTTTGCTAAATTCAGTTTCTTAAACTTCAAGAGAAGCCCTGTTTCCACAGGCTGCTAAAAGGAACCCTGTCGTTTTAGACTTTCGGGCCCTGAAGGAATTACACTACTGATTTCCCTCCAGCCTTTTAATTCCTTGATTATTTTGACACCGTGACTAATACCAGTGAAAGTATCACAATTATGGCTGTGTAAAATGTGGGAGACATGCTATGTCTATGAGACCAGGGTGAAAGAAATGAAGTCATTTACAGGTTTTCCCCAAGAAAATTCTGTAATATTGGAGCACCAATGGAAATCAGATCACTTAATTAGCTAATTTGGCACCTCTTATAGACTTTCACAGGTCTCTTCACTCTTAAAAATACATGTCAAATGGCAGCGATGCCACATAAACGCCAACTTTTCAATGGAGAGGTGTCTTTTTAAATGCACTACTCGAGGGTAAAGAACCTTTTAAAAGTTTAAAGAACCTTCTCAAAGGCTTCATAGAACCACATGTCTAAGAGTAGAACTATTTTGGACTACTTATCTTAAAAGCTACTGGTTAATAGGTTGGCTATCTTGGATGCTGGTCAGAAGGTCTTCATAGATAAATGCACAAGCATTTGCAGATGCCTGCTAACTCAACAGTCCTTCTTAAATCAAGGGTATTAATAGAAAATTTATCCCCTCTGTATGGCTAAAATAGCCTCTCTTCCTCTAGGAATGAGGATGAGGTAGAAGTTCCTCTACCATGAGGATTTGATTGCATTCAGCCATAAGGGCATTAGTGAGGTCAGGTGCTGATGTTGAATGATTAGTTGTGGAGCACGAACACCACTTCATCTCATAACAAAGGTATTGGATGGTCACTCCAGAGAATGCAGTTCCACTGCTCCACAGCCCAATGCTGAGGAGCTTTATATCCTTCCAGCTGACACTTGGCATTGGCCACGGCTCATTTGCAGCAGATCCAGAGTGTCCCCTTCTGTTACCAATGCTTTTCCATGATGATTATACAAGCTGTGTGTGCAGGTTTGAGTGCCTGTGTCAATAATGGCAGTGTCTGGATAGTTTTGAGCATACAGTATACACTGTATAAAACTTGCATCCAGTATGAAGTGGTGGATCACAATTTCTATTCGGAAAGGAAGATAAATGCTATCAGGCAAAATAATTATACAAAATGTGGACTGATATGGGCAATATTTATTAAGCTATAAATACAGAAGTAGTGTTTCAATCTTCTTCTTCTTCTTTCGGCTGCTCCCTTTAGGGGTCACCACAGCGGATCATCTGCCACCATCTTGCCCTATCCATTGCCTCCTCTACTTTCACACCAACCATCTCCATGTCCACCTTCACTACATCCATAAACCTTCTCTGAGGTCTACCTCTTCTCCTTCTACCCGGCAGCTCCATCTCCAACATTCTTTGCCCAATATATCCACTATTCCTCCTCAACACATGTCCAAACCATCTCAACCTGGCCTCTCTGGCTTTATCTCCAAACTGCTCCACCTTCACCGTCCCTCTGATCTGCTCATTTCTAATCTTGTCCATCCTTGTCACTCCCAACGAAAATCTCAGCATCTTCATCTCCGCCACCTCCAGCTCAGCCTCCTGTCTTTTAGACAGAGCCACGGTCTCCAAACCAGACATCATAGCAGGACGCCCTGCTGTCTTGTAAACCTTCCCTTTCACTCTTGCTGCTATCCTTCTGTCACACATCAGCCCTGACACCCGTCTCCACCCACTCCATCCTGCCTGCACCCTCTTCTTCACCTCTTTTCTACACTGTCCATTGCTCTGGATGGTTGACCCAAGATATTTGAAGTCATCCACCTTTACGACCTCTACTCCTTGCATCTTCATCTTTCCACCTGCCTCCCTCTCATTCACACACGTGTTCCGTCTTGTCTCTATTGACCTTCATTCCTCTCCTCTCCAGTGCAAACCTAAGTGTCTTGCGACAATCCATCCCATGCAACTTGAATATTCTCATGCAATTCCTGCAGGTTTGGTGGTGGGGTGGAATGTGGATCGCATGTCCAATAGCATTCCACACTTTCTCATTCAGGGATAGATCTAGCGATGTTGTTGGCCATGGCAAAATCTGTGTCTTCAAGGCAAGCTCCTGAGATGGCAGCAGCAAGCAGATGAGCGTTGGCCTGTTGAAATGGTGCACTGGACTTCAACAATGATGAAGTAATGAAGGCCAAAGGTGAACTGGCATTGTACAAGATTGTACCCCACACCACGACACCAGGCCTTCTGGACTTGTGACACGTGACAGCAAACCGTTCATCTTGGCTCTGACCACAGTGCCTCCACGCACGGATTCGTTGGTCACCTCCACCAAGACAGAAGTGAGGCTCGTCACTGACGATGACCTGTTGCCATTCTGAGTCTCTCCATGACAGTCTGGCACGACGCAATTGCAGTCTTTGACGATGTTGATGTGGTGTTAGTCAGTATCACGTCGTCGTAACGTTCTGCCTCACGTAGTCCTGCCTCATGTGCTGGCACTAACAGGGTGACTCATGGAGGGGTTCTCTGCTTGCAGAATATCCATAATCCATGGCTGTTGGGTCAGTCCATCAGTTCTCGCTCTCCATGGTTCCTGTAGGTCTCCCAGATCCTTCATGTCTCTGGTGCTTGCCTTCTTCTATCCACTGCCACCAACAATGTGCTATGGTAATATCCACACAACCAGTATGATGCACTATACATCGATTAGACCATCCAGTTTCACCGGAGCCCTACAATGCAACCCCTCTCAAACTCTTCCAACTGCTCGAATTGCTTTCGAGCTCTTCTCCGAGGCAAACTTCACTTGCAAAGGATGCTACTAACACAACAGCATGGGTCAAAATGAAAAGCATGAGCAATGGGATGACCTTATACAGTCAAGCAGGTACAGTGATAAGGCCCATCCTTGTGTACATCCCATGTGTGGCCGTGCATGAAACTTGAATCATTTGCATGTCTCACAATGTCAAACCCACCCACCAAGTGTCATTCCTGTCGGTTTATCCCTTCTGGGTGCAACGTTTTTGTTTATGAGTGTAATTAATTGAAATAGAAGGAAGGTGGGAGAGATGCTTTTTAAGAAATGTTCAAATAGTGTTTTTTTAAAAATGTGTAAAACCTTTGACACATCTCTAGAAAACTGCCTAGAGTGTCATTCAGACTTCAGACTCTGTGCAGAAGTTCTACCACATCAGGGAGCAGTGAGCAGACAGCTGATGTGTTGATATTGTATTCAACCACTTACAGTAAGAGAGTGTGTTTTTAAACCATTGATTTTCAGAGTGGTTTTGAGACTCGCTGTCTCACTGTGGTTGTATGGCATGACCTTTTGTTCCGTTTGAGCTCTGTGGATTAGGGCTGAGTTCCTTAACTCCAGCTGTGTTGTACCCTCAACATTACACTGCTGTTCATTTTTTATATTCCTGCAAACTTGAGTATTTGTACTTCAGCTATTTTTAGGATTGGTGATCGTCCAGTATGTGTGTTTTTTCTGGGCAGGTTGGGATAACAAGGTCATAATCCAAACCCTGAAACTCAAAACATGCACATGCTATCCCGAAACCATTATTGATTGTGTTAACAATCAAGGAATCTACTGATTATTTTAACAATTAATGAAGTAATGGTCAAACAAGGACAAACGATCAATATTACTTAATGGAACAGAAACCATGCAGACTCTTCAAAGACTTTAGAATACGTAAATAAGAAACCTAGAAAGTCAAACAAATAGTAAAAATAAAATGCAGGGTGATTCAAAAAAGATTCGTCTGATTTCTAAATGATTAATTCCACGTGTACATCATTCCAGATCAGTGCAGTGAGCTGTAAACGGTTTAAATGAGCATAAAGTTTATTATGTAGTTCTACAAGGTCTCAGTCTGAACCTCCTCCAGCTGTACGGACGACATCAACCCCACAGTCAAACTCGTCCCAGACTGGACTAAGCGTGTCGGGCGTCGCTGCTCTCACGGCTCTTTCAGTGGGATTTCGGAGATCATCCAGTGCTGTGGAACCAGCGCCGAACGCTCTGAGCTGCTGGAGCTTCACTGCTGATGAAAATCAGGCTGCTCAGTTCTGACGGATTCACTCTTATTGACGTGGAGAACGCAGAACGCTCTGCTCAGGGGTCTCAGCTCCTCTCAGGCTGAAGGAGCCGGTCAGAAACTCTATGACCCCCTCTTACAGTTGGATTGTGATTGGTTCCTTGGCGCCTCGCGGTTGTTAAAATATGGCACTTTGAAATCCGATTAATGTTTTTGAATCACCTTAACATAATACATAAGTAATATAAAAAGATGACAATAAAAATGCATATAACTTGATATGTTCATTAGACTTGTTTACTTACAGTAGATGATTTAAAATTTGCATTATTGTCATTCAGTTTCACCACGAATTACAACTGATTTATTGTCACAATATCATCTCATCAGCTTTTAGCCTATTGGAGTCCAGGAAAAACGTCATAAACTTAAATAAAACGATGAAGCTTCCTAAGCTAAAGCATACTGCCGCCACCATCCTTAAAAATGTTTACGGATCATTTATGTTTTAAATTTGATGCACAAACCTAGACATTTGATGACAGTGACAGCAACACATCACCCTTTTTTCATGTAGATGCTAAAGTTTTTGTGCTTGGCTTTGGAAACAAGTAGAAAACTTAATCTCTAATTAAAATAGATATACATTTTTAATTACTAATAAATGTTATGTATATTTTAAGCAGTTTGTCTTCTGACGCCCCTCTGGCAGGTCATGATAGGAGGGGCTTGGCCCATCTGTGCTCCCCCATTGACACCAGGGCTTGCCAAGCTTTCAGTTATGTGCAGTCAGTAGGGCATCTTAGCTGACCACTTTGTAGTCACACGCACACATGCACTTTACGTAACCCTGATTGGTTCTGGTGAGTCATGTTGCTGATGGGCTCAGGTTCGGCATGCTCAGATGTTCCGATGAGAGCAGTGCTGAGAATACTCTGAATCTCAGCGTTCCCGTAAACTGCCCAGTTCCAGTAAAAAGGCCCAGTTACATGATCTCACTCGCATATCACGCAGGGGCAGGCAGATGTGTGTGATCACAACTGAGGCAACATCTTTGTGTGAATGTCAGAACGTGTGAGTTGCTGTACACTTTCCAGTCGTGATAAATGAGAGCGTTACTAATAGCTTGAGTAAGTGTGTGGTGATATAAGAGTGTATAAGAGTGCATGGGTTTGTGTGAATCTGATAAAGAATGTATAGTTGTATGCACAAATAATATGTAGCACTTTCTATGAATGTCACGTTTGTAAGTGTCTATAAACACGTTATAATGTATTCATAAGGCATCATAAACATGGCTATAAATATTTTTAAAAATGCATTGCACGTTATAGCCATGCTTGTTATGCATTACGAATTGTTAACATAATACATTTAAGTAGTGTTCATAACAAATTATAAGAGCTCACAAGCTGTATTTGTCCGCTCTAAGTAAAGTGAAGCGTACTGGACTAAAGCCTCCTCCAGGGTTCAGACTGAGGCTTCAAGTTGAAGAATTTACTGAAGGATTTACTGAAACACAAACACAATAAAGCTCATTACAGGCTTCAGATGTCAGAATTTAAACTAGAGCTGCCGTCAGAGTTTCACCCAATGTGGGAAAGTCAATGTACACCACTGTTAATGTGCACCACCGTTAGCCTGGCAGAAAATTGGTTTACCAAAAGAGACACTAGTCTTTTCATTTAAAATGAAGGAAGTCTTGTTACAAAAATGATAACAGGACATCAGAGCCAGAATTACTCTTTTAGTACTTTTACTTTATACTTAAGTACATTTGAAGGTAAATACTTTAGTACTTTTACTCAAGTGGAGGTCTAAAGGGAGGAACCTCTACTTTTACTGGAGGAATATTTTACCTTGGGTATCTACTTTAACTCAAGTACATGGTTTGTGTACTTTGTCCACCTCTGCTTTTTACTGAAATTGTTGATGGCTTTTGGACTTATTCCAGTTTGAAACTGTATGATTATGACTTGATTCCATAATGTGGTACATCATTAAAGCCAGTAGCTGTCTAATCCCAACAAAAACGAATGCAACAACATCTTCATTAGCGTCTGTGTGTGGGCGCCCACACGTGCTTTCATACATTTGGGCATACATTCCTCTTCTGTATGCTCTTGTGATGAGTTGAGTTCAGCCCAGTTCAGTCTCATTACTCTGACCAGTCCGATGTGTGTTTCTGAGTGGGTGACGTCTGAAAAAGCGCATATACACGGCTTCGTTTGTTAAAGTAGGAAAGCAAACCATCCGAATTTGGCTGCAAAGGCCAAACAGTGCAGGCCTATGGAGACAAGCCTCTTACAAAGAGAGCAAGCTGCAGTCAAAGCCTCACTAAATGGCATGACAGCAAACACCCTCATTAATTAGTCAGAAGCTTAGCGACTGACCCCCGACACCCCGCATACACACACAAACATTCAGCCAGAGTGAGAATAGTCAGGGTGACTGGGAGCAGGTCAAAGTGAATGACCTTGTCAGAGCCAGTCGCCGTGGAGACTGAGCCACCCAATCTGTCAAGCGCTTCTTTTCAGCGTGGTGGGAAAGCATGTTTGGCCCACGACCCCCATCAACCCCTGCTCTTTAGGACTACAATTCCCAGCCGTTCGGCATGGTGGTCAGGTCCGCGCGAGCCGCCAGTCAGGGTGAAAGAGTAGCGCGGCACAAATGGGGCCTGAATGAATGGACGGCTGGAGAAATGAGAGGCCCACGGATGAATGGCACTTTCTCTCCCTCTTTTCTTCTCTCTGCCTTTCTTTGGAGAAGAGGGATAAGGGAGTGCGGTGGACTGAGTGGCAAGAAACAGTCTCTCTCTCTTTTAGCATCTCTCTACTTTCGGTACTCTCCATGTCACCTCTTCTCTTGCTCTCTTTCTCTCAATCTCCTTGCTTTCTGCCTCTGTTTCTCTCGCTCTCTCTCAGGCTCTTGTAATGGGTTTTTCTTTAGAGCGGTGCTGTGTCTAGTCCACGCCTTGACGTGGCCTGTTTTGCCACAACAAGGTTCTTCCATTAGCATTGTGTCTGTAAATAAATAAGTCATGAATACAAAAGGTAGTCTTACCACGAGGAGAGAACACTCTAGATGTTCCGATGTCCAGCAGAGGAGCTTTGTCACGCAGGGACATTCACACACATCTGTTTTGAGCTTTGGAAATGCAGGCAAACTCCAATTTAAGCCAGACTGTGAACGGCCCATGTTGATGGATGTCTTGAATGTTCGTGAGGGGTTTACTGAGCCTTATGACTGCCTACTTTATGATCACTTCAGTATTTCAGTAAACTGTGACATGAGACACTTGTTCTGATATGTTCTCCATCCATTGGTGGTGGATCTTAGCATTGTTTTGAAACAGTGGCTCTGAGAAAAATTGTTTGGACGGATGAAATAGTATCCTTGTGGGGCCAGATGTGATCTGGTAATGAGAACACATCTGGAGACATCTAGAGCTTGTAAAAAAAAAAGGGGGGGGAGGGAGGAGAGGATAGAAGAGAAGGAAGGGAAGGGAAGAAAAGAAAAGAAAAGAAAGAAAGGGAAGAAAGAATGGACGAAATTGAAGTAAAGGGGGAAATAAAGTAAGGAAGGGAAAGCAGAGAAGGAAAGAAGGAGGGATAGAAGAGAAGAAAGGGAAGTAAAGGAGGAAGAGAATGGAAGTCTGAAAGGAAAGGGAGGTAGTCAAGGAAGAGAAGGAAGTAATGAAGGGATGTAAGGAAGGAAGCGAAGGATGGAAGGATGGGAAGAAAGGGAAGTAAAGGAGGAAGAGAATGGAAGTCTGAAAGGAAAGGGAAGTAGTCAAGGAAGAGAAGGGAAGGGAGGGAAGGAAACAAGATAGAGAAGGGAGGGAAAGAAGGAAGATAGTGGCAATGAAACCTGTCACGAACAAGGCCACGCCCACAGGCTCTCTTTCTAAAACCTGCCCCAAATTCCTCGTCTGTGTAATTTAAAGAACCCATAACCTACATTTTCATGAGTTTCATTTATAAGGTCCACGTATGTCATTTTTTTGGGGTTTGATGTCCAAGTCATCATTCACTTTTACATGGCCATGTACCAGCCCATCTTTGTGCATTAGGATCACACTCACTGGACACTTTATTAGGTACCCCTTGCTAGTAAGAGGTTGGACCCCCTTTTGCCTTCAGAACTGTCTTAATTCTTCATGGCAGACTTTTAACAAGGTGTTGGAAACGTTCCTCAGAGATTCTGGTTGGTTATTTGAGTTCCTGTTGTCTTTCTATCATCTGGAGCCAGTCTGCCCATTCTCCTCTGACCTCTCACATCAACGAGGCATTTTCGTCCACACAACTGACCGCTCACTGGATATTTCCTCTTTTTCGGACTGTTCTCTATAAACCCTAGAGATGGTTGTGCGTGAAAATCCCAGCAGATCAGCAGTTTCTGAAATACTCAGACCAGCCCGTCTGGCACCAACAACCACGCCACGTTCAAAGTCCCTTAAATCCCCTTTCTTCCCCGTTCTGATGCTCGGTCTGCACTTCAGCAGGTCGTCTTGACCACCTCTACATGCCTAAATACACTAAATGAGTTGCGGCCGCGTGATTGGCTGATTAGATATTTGTGTTAACAAGCAACTGAACAGGTGTACCTAATAAAGTGGCCGGTGAGTGTATAGACACCTTTCTAAATGACTTCCCTTAACAAGCAGTCCAGGCAGAAACACTTATGAATTCAGCCCGGGTGGGCGGGGCTAAACTGCTGGAGGCCGAACAGGTGTAAGAGTACATATATGTGGGTTTTAACAGCAAATTAAAATCAGGCTCTTTTAACATGTTACTTGCTGTATTGATATATTGATTGTATTGGACTGGGTGTGAATGGTACAACGTTTACATACTAGATCCAACTTGCAGTTTAAAAGAGATTTTGTACGGATTGAAATTTCAATGAACTCAGAATGATAGCACCAGTTGTTTTTTTTGCCACCTAGCGAAACAGTGCAGATAATCCTTTCTGCATCACACGCTCTCTGGCTGTCACAACTGAAAGGCAGAGGTTATATTCAGCCACGGGCAGCGGTGGGCGAAGGACACAAACCATGTACTTGGGTTAAAGAAGACACCCAAGGTAAAATATTCCTCCAGTAAAAGTAGAAGTTCCTCCCTTTAGACCTCCACTTGAATAAAAGTACTAAAGTATTTACCTTCAAATGTACTTAAGTATAAAGTAAAAGTACTAAAAGAGGAATTCTGGCTCTGATGTCCTGTTATCATTTTTATAACCAGACTTGCTTCATGAACTCATTTCAGGTGAAAGTCCTCCAGCGTCTCTCTTGGTAAACCAGTCTTTTAATAGAAGGTCATTAATTAGTGACGCTGACGTCTATTAAAATGATCAGAAGCACAAAACACTGAAGGTAAACAGTTTCCATCAGGGAGAACCGAGTGGCTCTGAAATCACTTTTTACACACAAGCAAAGTTTCAGTTTCAGATTTATTTACAACTTAGTTCCAAGTTTAAGTGGAATAAAAACTGGCTTTAAACTCAGGATCACAGATGAGCTCCTTTACTATGTTGATCTGTAGGCGTCTGTTCATAAACATAAACCAGCCCAAACTCATTTACTATAAAATGAAAGTGTTTGTAGAAATTCAGAAAAAAGCCGCGTCAGTCTCGACTGCATATGTGGACATATTTCTATATTGAGCTCTATTTACACAAAGTTAGGTTAGTTCATCATTTATGTTGAACAGACTCTCCCAAAGTTTTACGCTGCTGCGCTGACGTTGAACCGTGTGCTGCACTGGGTCGGTATGACCAACAGGTCAAAACCAGCTCTAAACAAAGTGACCGCTGGGCCCTGATTGGTGCTCTGGCTTTACGCTTCTTTCGTTTTGACATGTTACGTTTTTATACACACAGAAACCAAAAGGAACGACAGATTTCTCAAAATGTAGGAGGAAAAAGTCGGATATTAGACTCTGAAATGTAGTGGAGTGAAAGGAAAAAGTCGCCCAGAACGGAGAAACTTCAGTAAAGTACAGATGAGTTCACGAAGCCAGTCTGGTTATTAAAATGATAACAGGACATCAGAGCCAGAATTACTCTTTTAGTACTTTTACTTTATACTTAAGTACATTTGAAGGTAAATACTTTAGTACTTTTACTCAAGTGGCGGTCTAAAGGGAGGAACTTCGACTTTTACTGGAGGAATATTTTACCTTGATTCTCTCTACCTTAACTCAAGTACATGACTTGTGTAGCTCATCCACCGCTGATGATTATCCCCAGATGTGTATTCTCGTTACATAACCACATCCGACCCTGTGAGATGAATGGAATAGTAAACGGAAAACCTGTTTGTCATTCTGAGCCCTAAGGTGTACCGAGAGCTAGAACAGAGCTGACATATGGCAGGATTTACTGAGTCCTAAAGGACTGGATATCTTAAAGGGTCTTAGGAACAGAATTTCTTAACTGCTGTGTTGCTTCTAATTAACGTCTGCAGGTAACATGACGTACAGTACGCGGTGTGGATCCATAGCTCGGGACTCTGGCTTCTATCAGTCAAGCTTCAGCGGTAAATAACAAACAGTTTTGCATAAATAATTAGCAACATGACTCTATATTGCCTAACAACCCGTGAACTAGACCCCTGCTGAGTAGCCCATACGTTATCTACAGTCTTCTGCTGTGATGTTCAGTGAGATTTTAACAGTGGCTTATTTTAAATTCCCTCTAGGGTGAATAGTTAAGTGTATGGAGGTGGAGGAGGCTGATAAAACCATCCCGGAGCCCTATAGCATCTGTGCTGCTTTTTTATGTGTCTGCCATAGCGTGATGGGAGTGTTATGCAATTGTACTTGTATAGCTACCTTTAATAGGATGCAGGAGAAAAGAAGAAACTTTTGTTAGGCTGGCGTTTTGAGAGAGAGAGAGAGAGAGAGGGAGAGAGAGGGAGAGAGGGAGAGAGAGGGAGAATTGTATATACAAAAGGTTTTTGTTGAAAGCCAAGCAGCTCTTATTACGCTCATGTAGTGGACCTAAGCTTGTCCTCTTTTGAAAGTCGGCCAAGAGGTGAAGCAGAATGAATACTGTGGTGTATGCCGTTGGCACAAATACACTGGATACTAATGTTTGTTGTGGGTGTTCAGGCTCAGCACTGCAGGCTGCGAGTGCACTCTGACACTCTGATCTGTTTTAAGAGCCTTCCCCTGATGGGAAGAATGAGATGAAAATGAATTCATTCAAGCTGCGCTCTCTCCTTTCTCCTGCTCCCTCGTTCTGTCCATTAGTGTTCATATTCCACGTTTCTGCCATTTGTCCTCTTAATCAATTATGGAGCTGTTTTAGTAGATGAATAGTAGTGAGCATCGTCATGGTTTCTGTTCCTCAAAGGTTGCTTGCCCAAGCTCAAGATAAAGATGGGCTGTTTTTCCCCCCAAGCAAAGTTTCAAGTGTGTTCACTGCACCGGAGCTTGTGAATACATGAGCCCATTGACCCCCCATCTAGAGCCGATGCTTTAGAAAGAGCACTGTAAGCCAGAGGCCAAGAGTATGAGGTACTGTAGCTTTGTTTACAAGGGCTGATACTGATTTCTGTCCCAGCTGTTCTCCTAAGACAGGGGTTGGCAAACCCAAATGTTAAGAAGGGACATTTTGTCCTTTCAACACAAATCTTGACCAGTAATACAGGGTGATTCACAAAGATTCATATGATTACAAAATTATTGATTTTACTTGTAAATCATTCCAGATCAGTGCAGTGAGCTGTAAACGGTTTAAATGAGCATAAAGTTTATTATGTAGTTCTACAAGGTCTCAGTCTGAACCTCCTCCAGCTGTACGGACGACATCAACACCACAGTCAGACTCATCCCAGACTGGACTGAGCGTGTCGGGCGTCGCTGCTCTCACGGCTCTTTCAGTGGGATTTTGGAGATCATCCAGTGCTGTGGAACCAGCGCCGAACGCTCTGAGCTGCTGGAGCTTCACTGCTGATGAAAATCAGGCTGCTCAGTTCTGACGGATTCACTCTTATTGACGTGGAGAATGCAGAACGCTCTGCTCAGGGGTCTCAGCTCCTCTCAGACTGAAGGAGCCGGTCAGAAACTCTATGACCCCCTCTTACAGTTGGATTGTGATTGGTTCCTCGGCGCCTCACGGTTGGAAAAATATGGCGCTTTGAAATCTGATGAATCTTTTTGAACCACCCAGTATGTCTCAGCATGTGTTTTTTATGAGGCTGAAGTTGCTTCTCATTCACCAGCTTCTAGTTTGAAGTTTCCCATTTGAACATACATGGTTCCTGAGGCACCAGAATGCTACTGCTTCACCATTTAAGGTGGAACGGGAGAATTCGAACAAGAAGCTGCAGAACAAGGAACTGCTTCATGACTTTTAAGTGTTTAACAGGCTCTCATCGCAGATTAAATGTATCAGGAGACCAACTGGGTTGATTATAAACACAAATAGCGTATTAAAATCTCATATTAGTCAGAGGAGACTAGTGGAGAGCATTTTCCGAACGTTTACAGCATTTGACAGATGCCTTTATTCAGAGCCACTTACAATTTTGATCATTTTACTCAGGAAGGTGAAGGTGGTGTTAGGAGTCTTGCCCAAGGACTCTTATTGGTATAGTGCAGGATGATTACTCAGGTGAAGAATTGGACCCCAGTCTACAGCATAGAAGGCAGAAGTGTTACCCACTACACTAACCAACCACCAAAAACTCCTAAAACACAGTTTTCATGCAGCCTCGAGCTTAAACGCGGAGAAAGCAAGTACGCTTTCAAAATCTGTTTCCATGTGGACACGCAGATTTGCATGCATTAGTGTGCTGGAAAGGAATAAGTATAATTCAGTTGTGCAGATTAGATGAAAATGCAGATCCCTTCAGCCAACCGTGTTTACATTGTTAAACCAAAACTGAGCTCATTCAAAAGCAGACGACGACGCGCTGTTCTTAACTTTTAACTACAGCTTTTTTCCTGCAGTTTACTCTCCATGCTGGGCGTTTGTCATTTTCTGCCGTGAATGGCTTTTGTCCAGATCTGCTCGGATGACAGTCACATTGCTGTCGAAAGACAGCTTGGTTTTGCACAAATGACAGGAAATCGTCTTTTTCAGATGGTGTCAGTGGAGTGTTCCCATACTTTTGACTTTTGGGGTCATGCATAACCCTGACCGGATCTCTCGGTCATCTCTGTTATCCCTCTTTGTGAGGTGATGTAAAAAGAAAACTCAAACGTCATCATAACAACTCATTAATGAGCAGATTTGCTCCCAGTGAGGGTTTTATTATCAAAGGTATTGATTCGTTGTTTCAGACATTTTTGATAATTATATCTGCGAGTTTTTCAGGCGATGCTTTTTTCCTCCCTTTTTCTGGTATAATCTCTTTCTTTTTCACCTTTTTTCACCTCTTCATGGCCACCACACTCTCTCACTCTCTTTGTTGCACAGCAAAATCCCCAGCCTTGTCTCGAGCCCCCCTGTGTTGGACTACAACCCCCTGTGTTGAATTAAACCCGATACGAGATTAAGACCCACAATGTTGAATTAAGGTCTGCAGTGTTAAATTAAGACCTAAAACACTGAATTAAGGCCTGAAGTGTTAAGACCCACAGAGTTGAATTAAGGCAAGTAGTACTGATTTAAGACCTACAGTGTCGTATTACAACCCACATTGCTTAATTCAGGCCTGCAGTGCCAAATTAAGACCAACAGTTGTGGATTGAGACATATTGTTCAATTAAGACACACAATATTGGATTAAGAGCCACAGTATTGAAAGCCCACAGTGCTAAAATAAGACACTCAGTGTTGTATTTAGCCCCACAGTGCTATATTAACCCCTACAACACTGAATTATGGCCTGCAGTATTAAATTAAGTCCTACAGAGTTGAATTCAGGGCCACGGTGGAGAGTTGAGGCCTACATACCTATATTGGTTAATTTAGTCCTACAGTGTTGAATTAAGAGCCAGAGTGGTGAATTACAACCTATAGTGTTGACATAAGGCCCATATTGTTCAATTAGGACAAACAATATGGAATTAAAACCCACAGCATTGAATTAAAACCCACAGTGTTGGGAAACAAAGACCCACAGTGTTGTATTTAGCCATAATGGTTCACTCAGACCCACAGCATTGAATTATGGCCAACACTTTTAAGTCCTACTGTGGTGAATTTAAGCCCACAGGGTCATATTAAGAGCCCCAGTGGTGAATTAAGACCTAAAGTATTGCAGTAAGACCCTTAATTCTTAGACCCATGAATTAAGACTGGCATTGTTGGACTGACACATACTGGGTTTGATTAAAGTTGGCACTGCTATATTAACACATACACAGTTCAGTTAGGTCTAACTAAACACTGAATTTATTAAATGTTTAACAGAGAAACTTTAGTCCTGAGTTGACCTTCAGAGTACTGGCTTATTTTTATCAAGTCACAGAAATTGAATTAGCTCTAATTTGATTGAATAAAGAAGTTCTGACATGTGTGCAGTACTGTTAAGTTGATTGTGCCAGAGCAGTTAACGACAATTGAATCATGGTTTTGTGTGTGTGTGTGTGTGTGTGTGTGTGTGTGTGTGTGTGTGTGTGTGTGTGTGTGTGTGTGTGTCTAAGGCTGATATTAAAATAGATACTTTCACTACCCACCTCATGTTGGAATAAAGAGTAAATGACTCCTACCTAAAGCTTTGTGCGTCAGCTCCATATGTGGGGGAGGAAGATAAGATCTTATTTGCTTTCAGACTCCCTGCACACTCACATAGAGCAGTGGGTTGGGTGATCTACTTATAAGTTAAGAGCAGTGCGTTTATAACCCACACAGCCTTAACGCCCCTGTGTGTCAAATTTATTTCTCTAAGATTTTTCATTTTCATCTAAGTTAAAGTAGCTTCACTGTTTTCCTAAGTGTTTTGATTGATTTATCCCCGGCGTCGACAACCCAAATGTTAATTTTGTCTTTTCAATTAAAAGCAAACCACTCGGAGAGTCGCTACATTTTAAGTCCCTTTTATCATATTGGCTGTGAATACGTCTCAGTATGTGCTAGCGCACTAGTACGGGCTAAAAATATAACATAAACAAAGTCGCAGACTTATTTGGCTCTGCTTTAAGCTTTTAGCTCAGCGGTTTCAGCTTTTCTCACATCTCCAGCAGGAAACTTTTCCACAAAAGCTGAGTAGTTTCCTGTAAAATGTCTCTGAAGAACGACTGAAGTCGTTCGCCAGCTCCTTGTTTGAATTTTTTCTATTAAAAAACGAACGTAAATGGTGCCAAAGGTGCCAGAATGTAAATGCTGCACCACTTAAGGTGGAACGGCAAAATTAGAGCAAGAAACCGGCGAATGAGAAGCTGAATTTGACTTTTTAGTGTTTCTCGTTGCAGATTAAACGTATCAGGAAACAAGCTGGAGTGACTATAAACACAAATAAACACGTCTCCAAATTATCGATGTTAGTCTTAAATCTTTGTCTTTGCCTTTTCGTTACCGACTAGCTAGGCGAGACTGGTGTCTGTGTTGCTATGGTGACCAGCCGTCTACGCATCAGTCTTCAGGGTTAAAGGGTGAATCAGCAGTTCTACATTAACTCCATTAAGACCATTTACTGTTAAACTGTGTTGAAGGATCAGCAGAGCTTTATTTTACTGTAGAGGAGGATTATTTTATTATTACCTACTGATCTGATTCAGCTGTGGAGCCACAACAGGGCAGTAAAAGAGCTGCATGTGGCTCTGGAGCTCCATGTTGCTGACCCCTGATTTATCATAACAGGAGTTTTAAACTTCAGCATTTAGCAGTTTAAACAGTAGCGCTGTTATGATATTGTATTTGATTTAAATTCTGAGCTCAGAAAGCAATATGATTTTGACTGAAACACCCAAAAGATTTACTCCTACAATTTACAAGCATCTGTAGGAAAAAGTCAGTTGATTTTGGGTGGATGTGTAGCATAACTTACCTACCCTAGCAGGCATAATCGAGTTAGCAGGCTACCTCATCCATCTCTTTCTTTCGTTAGCTGTCTGTTTGGTCATCTAACTGGTCTTGCCAGCGTTCCATGTGTGTATGTTCCTTGGATGTGCCTCTTCTTTGTCCATCGGAATTTTCATGACCAAATTGTAAGGTAAATTATTCAGTAACTGCATGAAATAAATCTACATTTTTATTTTATTTATTTATTGTAAAAGCTCCTCAAATGAACAGAACGTGTGTTTTATGATCTCCACATATCACTACATGCTTACGATTTCCTGCTAAAGTCCTAAAATCTCCGCCGCTCTTTGTGTTGTTCTCTAAAAGTGATGTTTCCAGAGCAGATCACTGAAGAGACGCCGTCTGTTTATAGTTTAGAGCCCAGATTTGGGGAAAAACGGCTCGACTTTCAGTAGAAAAACAAACTGAGTTCAGCTTCTTTTATTATAAGGGTTTAAAATCACATCACCGTCTATTAGACTCTCACAATATTCTTAACTTTCAGTTTATCACACCTTAGTTACATCGGCAATGGCAGCTAACGCTAACTGTCTGGCTAACTAACCTGATTATTTTTATTATGTTTTATGTTTGAGCTGTGCACGTACGGTCAGTTGCTAGGAAACAGACATAACAGTTGATTGTCGACTTCCATTGAGTAGATAAAGGTTTCCTAACTTGAGGTAAGATTTACTTCTGTAATAGAAATTTGTGGAAAATCTTATCTTGACCCGTCAGATCTTAAGATCTGGAGCTTAATTTATAGAAGATCACATCTCATAAATCACAATCACAGTATTGCTAAAAAAAACATGCAATTTATTGTTTTTCTCAAGTTTTTAAACCTTATCTGGCCATTTTCTTAATAAAGCCCACTCACTGTCCACTCTCACCTTGTCAGTCCACCTTGTAGATGTGAAGCCAGAGCCAGCAGCTCATGTGTGTCAGCATAGTTTATGTTGGTCATCCTCTAGTCCTTCATCAGGGGTCACAGGGCGCTGTTGGCTGGATATTTTTGGTTGGTGGACTATTCTCAGTCCAGCAGCGACACTGAGGTGTTTAAAAACTCCAGCAGCACTGCTGTGTCTGATCCACTCAGACCAGCGCAACACACACTAACACACCACCACCACTCAGTGTTACTGCAGTGCAGAGAATGATCCACCACCCAAATAGTACCTGCTCTGTGAGGGTCCATGGGGGTCCTGACCACTGAAGAACAGGGTAAGAGAGTATCACAGGTCATAATGTTATGCGTGATTGGTGTATATCTTTAACCTTAAAACTGAATTTAGATTTAAATGACTATATTTTATGTCTCTAGCGCCAAACTCTCATTTTGTTCATTGCTTGTGTGTGTGTGTGTGTGTGTGTGTGTGTGTGTGTGTGTGTGTGTGTGTGTGTGTGTGTGTGTGTGTGTTTAATTCAGGAAGAATGTCCTCTCTCATTTCCACCATAAGTTCATCCTTGTCTCTATCATGAGGGAGACATTAGCTGGAGCAGTTTAAATGTAAGTGATTGGGTGAAGACATAGAGATGTCTTTGTGTGTGAGGCTGGCGATCTGAGCCGCCCTCTGTAATCCCCCACCTTCCACCCTCCATTCATACAATACTCTCTTTATGATGCGGGATACAAGGGTGCTCTAGGGATGAGCACACTACTGTCTGGTGACACTAAGTCTGGGGCAATAAGGCAGTTAAGGGCTGATTTTGTGATGTTTGAAGTGTGTGTGTGTGTGTGTGTGTGTGTGTGTGTGTGTGTTGCAATGAAAGTAAGTCTCCCACACTTCAACATGTCAGCCTCAAGCACTTCAGAGCACTTGTGTAAAGACACACACGGACTGAACAGTGTTGATATATCTGATTTTAATTCTGTGGAATGTTTAGGACAAAGACATAATTATTGCTGTGATTGGACTAAATATACCGCAGTGTGTTGTTACATGTTGTAATTGCAATACATAACCGCGGGAAGCTTTCAGCAACTGTTTAAACCCCTCTGTAATACAAGTATTGCAAAATACCGTGAGATTGCGATTAAAGGGTCCGTAACACACCTTTTCCTGTTGTTTTATGTTTTATTAACTGACATCCACTTGTCATTCGAGTTGTTTTATATACCAAAAACAGTCGTAATTAATTTTTAAATCAGCATTTTCCAACCCCATAGGCCGTTTGTGTTATTATGCCTTTAAGACTGATATATGATTAGGTGATTAAGTGGCCCTTATTAATACCACAATGGGGAAATTTCACCTCTGCAATTTAAGCCATCCATGCAGTAAAATACCACCTACACACTAGTGAACACACACACTGGGGGGCAGTGAGCACACTTGCCCAGAGCTTGGGGAGCAGTCAGGGGTTGCTCAAAGGCCCCTCAGCCCATGCCTCTAGGCCATGACTGCCTTCATGTAAATGATCTGTGTTCTGATTGACTGGCCTGTATTTTACATCATTCAAAAAGCAGTTCAGGCTGAAACACTTCTTAACTTCATCACAGATTCCCGGGGAGAAACTGCTGTAGGCTGAATGGGCAAATATATGAAAATATATGTTTTCATGACATCACAACTCAGGGCATTCAAAATGGACTGTTTTTGAATGGCTTAATTTCCATATATGGACTGCATGGACTGGGGATACTTTGAAATTTTTATATACACTATCTTTCCAAAAGTATTCCCTCACCCATCCAAATCACTGAGTTCAGGTGTTCCGGTCACTTCCATGGCCACAGGTGTATAAAGCCGAGCCCCTAGGCCTGCAGACTGCTTCTACAGACATTAGTGAAAGAATGGGTCGCTCTCAGGAGCTCAGTGAATTCTAGCGTGGTACCGTGATCGGACGCCGCCTGTGCAGCAAGTCCAGTCGTGAAATTTCCTCACTACTAAATATTCCACAGTCAGCTGTCAGTGGGATTATAACAAAGTGGAAGCGATTGGGAACGACAGCAACTCAGCCACGAAGTGGTCGGCCACGTAAAATGACAGAGCGGATGCTGAGGGGCATAGTGCGCAGAGGTCACCGACTTTCTGCAGAGTCAATCACTACAGACCTCCAAACTTCATGTGGCCTTCAGATCAGCTGAAGAACAGCGTAGAGAGCTTCATGGAATGGGTTTCCATGGCCGAGCAGCTGCATCCAAGCCTTACATCACCAAGCGCAATGCAAAGCGTGGAATGCAGTGGTGTAAAGCGCCGCCACTGGACTCTAGAGCAGTGGAGACGTGTTCTCTGGAGTGACCAATCACACTTTTCTGTCCGGCAATCCGATGGATGAGTCTGGGTTTGGTGGTTGCCTGGAGACGGTACTTGTCTGACTGCATTGTGCCGAGTGTAAAGTTTGGTGGAGGGGGGATCATGGTGTGGGGTTGTTTTTCAGGAGTTGGGCTCCGCCCCTTAGTTCCAGTGAAAGGAACTCCAACTTTGTGGGAACAGTTTGGGGACGGCCCCTTCCTGTTCCAACATGACTGTGCACCAGTGCACAAAGCAGGTCCACAAAGACGTGGATGAGCCAGTTTGGTGTGGAAGAACTTCACTGGCCTGCACAGAGTCCTGACCTCAACCCCATAGAACACCTTTGGGATGAATTAGAGCGGAGACTGTGAGCCAGGCCTTCTCGTCCAACATCAGTGTCTGACCTCACAAATGTGCTTCTGGAAGAACGGTCAAAAATTCCTATAAACACACTCCTAACCCTTGTGGAAAGCCTCCCAGAAGAGTTGAAGCTGTTATAGCAGCAAAGGGTGGGCCGACATCATATTAAACCCTATGGATTAAGAATGGGATGTCACCCAAGTTCATATGCGTGTGAAGCCAGACGAGCGAATAGTTTTGGAAATATAGTTTATGTTTATATTACATCATGTTTCAAAACATGAACATTACCTCCATTATATGGAGCCTTTAACAAACAGTGTACTGTGCAGGTCTAAACTTACTGTGTGATCTTATTAGTGAATGTGTGTGTGTGTGAATAATTTGTACCCTGTACTTGAATTGTTGAAAATGGGTGTATTGTTTGCCTTTTCTCGTGGTTATTTTCATGCTGATGTACAATATTATGGAAAATAAGAGACCCCACTCCATCGTTTATTCAGTTTCCAGTCAAAACTGCCATTAAGTGCAGGTTATTTATTTTTCTGCATCAGGAAAAAAAAGCAGAAAACATATGCTTAACAGAAAAATAAACAGAAGCATCAACAACTCATTGGATCATTTTTTATAGTTTGTAGTGTGGCCACATTTTTACACCGTATTACAGCTCTCATTATTTTCAGGAATCTTGCTTTCAGCCAAAGACATTCAGTGATGTTGGGCTCTGGGCTCTGCGCTGATCAATTTGTTGTTCTAAGAACAGCAGCAGCTTCTTTGATGTGCAAATTTTCTTTTTTGTCTGTTTCTCAGCAAGAGCTAATAAACCGTTACACATCCTTTCTGACCCATAGTGTCAAGTTGTCTTCTCACAGTGGAAGAATGGACAGGAACAGTTCTGAAGCAAGAGTGGAGCTTGGTTTTCTCCCAGCTGCGAAAGATAAAAGCTTTAAGTGCTGTCAATCTCATGGGGACAGTATTTGTGGTCTTACAGGTCTTACAGGTCTTGTTAGGGTCCCATTTTCTCGGAATTCTTTAATGTTTTGAGCTTTAGTTTTGGGAATTCTTGTTTTTTTTTTTCTTTTTTTTTTTTTTTCTTTGTCCTTCCTCAAGTGGATTATCTTATATGTGATATCTTCACAAATAGCGCCTGGAAAATTAGTAGCTTGTACTCGATGGCTGTTTTGACTGGAAATTAAATAATTAGTCTTTGACTTTTGCACCGTACTGTGTTTGTATGAGTGTGTAAGACGGTGCATTTTCTCTTCTGGGTGTTTCATCATGCTGATGTTCCGTGCTGTGCCCACCCGCCTTAACTCGTTAACCTCTTATTCTCCAGGGTATATTTTGGTTTGTTCATCTAAATTTTCATGACCAAACCATAAAGCAAATTATTCAGTAACTGCATGAAATAAATGTAATTTTTTATTTTATTAAGGTTTTAACATATGCTGGCAATTTACTGCTGAAAGCCAAAAATCATAAGGCACTCATAAGACATTATAAACATGGCTATAAATGTTTATAAAAATGCATTACACGTTATAGCCATGCTTGTTATGCATTATGAATTGTTAACATAATGCATTATAAGTAGTGTTCATAACAAATTATAAGAGCTCATAAGCTGTATTTGTCCGCTCTAAGTAAAGTGAAGCGTACTGGACTAAAGCCTCCTCCAGGGTTAAGAGTTGAAGTATTTACTGAAGGATTTACTGAAACACTAAAACATCCACAATAAAGCTCATTACAGGCTTCAGATGTCAGAGTTTAAACTAGAGCTGCCGTCAGAGTTTCACCCAATGTGGGAAAGTCAATGTACACCACTGGTAATATGCACCACCGTTAGCCTGGCACTGACTTAACACTGCATATCTAATATTTTATATCTAATATAAAAGCTGTTTGGAGCTTTTATATTCACGACTGAAGCCCCAAAAATTGAGTACATCTGCACATAAATAGAATAAATAGATTAGTGTTAGCAAGCTAACTAGCTAACTGTTGACCTAGGAATGATACATTGATAAGAGCCACCACCAAAGATATACATACCTAGATGCCGCATTTGATCCAGCCAGGCACGTTAACGGTGACTCCATTTTGGGGAGGTCAACATCGGCGCTGGACTGCATTCAGTACCATTACAGAGCGGCAGTTTGAGAAACACACTGTCCAAAATTCCACTATTTCAGGAATACTGCTCTCAGAAAGTGGGATAGGATTCTATAACGGAGGGAACGCAGTGATCCCCGCTCATGTCAGTGTGAGTCGTGTTGTCTGTGTGGTGTGTGTGTGTAGATGTGGTCGTGTGGTTGGTGATGAACAGAGAACCTGTTGCTGTGATTGTTCCTCCTCTGGTTTTATATTCAGCTTATTTTATTTAATAGTCTATTCAGGGGGTCTTAACTTTATGTAGTAGTTATTTATTTACAGGGAAATAAGGGAAAACTGGAACCAGAAGCTGGAGAATAGGAGGCCGAATTCAGCTCCGTCCTTCTTTCTGTGTTTTGGGGGGGTTTATTTTATTTCTATGTGTATTAATATTAGAAGTGATTCACACACTGATGGATTTGCTGATGTGTGTGTTTGTGTTTCTCGCACTAAACTCGGTTTTTACCATCAGGTGCAGACTGAATACTTTCTAATGATCACGATCAGTTATTAAAGTAGTAAAAGCCGCCGAGAGCCGTCCGTGCAGCCCAGATTAATCTGAGTCTGAGGATTAGAACTAAACAGATGTGGTGTAAATGGGTGGAGTAGTAAGGAAGCTGTGGCTGATTTAATCCTGAGACTCTTCGTCTCTCAATACAAGCGAATTTGTTCACAAGCGGATCTCGACCTCTCCAATATGGCGGACGAGCAGACGTCTCAGGTATGTATACCTGTGGGTACCACAAAGTAATTTACCCTTTCTGTTTAGTGCAGAACATTAGTGTTCAGACAGTGGTTTGAGACAGTACCCTACCAAGAAAAACCAGACTCTAGAGAGTACACAGTGTATGGTTTAAGAATCTAGTGCACGGTGCCTAATTTAAGACACACAGCAAGTTTTCTTCAGGGCTGAGAGCGAGAGCCAGTGTTTAATCTTTTCTGTTGCTCAGCAGACGTGCAGACTGCGGAAGAACGGCTCAGCACTCTCTGCTTCCAGCCTCAGCCAACGGATGACTCACGTCCTCGCTAATTCAATTAAACCCACTGATGAGTCAGAAGGGGAGAGTAGGTTTGACATCTACTCATTGATTGAAAGGGAAGAGAGACAGATACAGAGGGCAGTAAGACAAAAAGGGCTGGAGGGGGCGGCTCCAGCCTTTTGTTTCTGAGAGTGACACTTTTGTCTTCTTACACACTTTTGCCATTTTACCAAAAGCTGGTATCCGCCACAATATTCCCTAACAATTTACTTAATAAGCATGTACAAATATATCTAACTCACTCTCACACTTGTGAATTCATACATTCACCCGTGACATGCCAATTAACAGATTTTGTGTTTTCAGTATTTGTTTAGAAAATACTTAAGACGTGTCAGAACACAGCACATAGACATCAAACTGTACTATTTACCAGTATAAAATAGTTTTTCCCCATGGTTTTAGGTGTAGATGGCCCCATAGGGCTGGCATATGGGAAAGGTAGGACGCTGTTGGCTGGATATTTTTGGTTGGTGGACTATTCTCAGTCCAGCAGTTCCACTGAGGAGTTTAAAAATTCCAGCAGCACTGCTGTGTCTGATCCACTCAGACCAGCACAACACACACTCACATACCACCACCACGTCAGTGTTACTGCATTGCTGAGAATGATCCACCACCCAAACAGTACCTGCTCTGTGGGGGTCCATGGGGGTCCTGACCACTGAAGAACAGGGTAACAGAGTATCAGAGAAACAGATGGACTACAGTCTGTAACTGTAGAACTACAGAGTGCAGCTATACGGTAAGTGGAGCTGATAAAGTGGACAGTGAGTGTAGAAACAAGGAGGTGGTCATGATGTTATGCCAGAGCGGTGTATATACAACCCCAATTCCAGTGAAGTTGGGACGTTGTGTAAAACATAAATAAAACCAGAATACGATGATTTGCAAATCCTTTTCAACCTCTATTCAACTGAATACACTACAAAGACGAGATGTTTAATGTTCAAATGGATAAACTTTGTTTTTTGTAAATATTCACTAATTTTGGATTTGATGCCTGCAACACGTTCCAAAGAAGTTGGGACAGGGGCCTGTTTACCACTGTGTTACATCACCTTTCCTTTTATCAGCACTCAGTAAGCGTTTGGTAACTGAGGACTCTGATTGTTGAGGCTCTGTAATTTGTTCTTTGGCCATACTGTGTAATTCAGGAGCTCCAATGACACTGTCTGTGTTTACATGCAAAGATTTTTGCCAATCTGATTGAAGACATCCCGATTACAGGTCAAGACTGAGGTGTTTATTTGTTCACTCTACTCAACAATCTGATGGACGGTCTTCGTTTACATGCTCACTACACGTAAACAGATCCACAACGATGCGCATGCGTAGAGAACCACTAAGTCTAGACGTTACCATGACAGAGAGCATCACGAGGTCCAGTCAGAGTGAGATGAGTTTTCAGTTGGTGTGCTTGTGTTTTAATTCATTTTAAATTATGGAAGAAAAACGTCCCTCACGTGTCCTTATTAAAGATGGCCGAGAGGAAGACGTCGTGCTCTGAGACACATAAGCTGGACGTCCGTCCCACCGCCGTCTTTTAAAGATCAGAGCATGAACTTCGTCTCCTCTGCAGACCAGTTTCTGCTCCGCCGTGTTGAACGGTATAAACTCTCACTGTGACGCGACGCACAAGCAGAACGGACTGAAACTTTCCGATAGGGAATGTAATCGGATACAGACGTTTACACGGATATTATTCTTCTATTTAAAGGATTATTTACAGGATTCTGACATAGAAACTGTATTCTGAGTGGCCTTAACCAGACTAGTCTATTCCCATTGAGGCGTATACATGGACATGTTCTCTTCCGATTGAGCTATTAGTCGAATTATTAATGGATTATTAGGCTGCATGTGAAAATGGCTATTCAAGGGGAAGTCATTCACAGTACAAAGTATATCAGCTTTGGAACATTTCAGTTTACTACTAGGGCCGATAGTGACCAATTAAAAAAAAATGCTCTTCATTTTTACCCTAAAATGCTTAGAAGTGCCACAAAAGTACAAAATTATGATATGACTTTATAGCTCTGTGCCCCTTGATGTGCCCTATAATATCAGTTCTGTACCTTACATGCTTCTGGATGTGAAGTGTGGGACTGATTTTCAGTTGTCTCGGAAGGCTCATTTCTTCCTCATCCCATATTACCTATGCAACATGCTCAACACCAGTCAAATCTGAATGGAAACACAGTGCAAGAATCCAAAACTGGTTAAAGAACTGAACATCCCCTCATCCCTGTGGTTATACAGGGAGGTTTATTTCTGAGGCATCATGGAAACGAATCGTGATGAAGTTGGAATATTGAGGGTGAAGGTTTGCTGATTCATCAGTTGGAGTTTTTTGTCATCTTTCCCAGCGCTGTTTAAAAAATAACGCACATTGACATCAACAAGCAAAAAATTACAATAACTAGTTTAATATTGTTTCAGTGTATTTTGGTTGTTTTCTTTATAACAACATGCTAAAGTTTCGGTAGCCAGCTAGCTAACTTCCTGTTCCACCTTAAATAGTCTAGCAGCTCTGATGCCTGAAGTGCCAGAATGTAACTGCTGCACCATTTAAGGTGGAATTGGAAAATTTGAACAAGAATCTGGTGAATATCTGACTTCAGCTTCATATCACTGAAGAATAAGGGGGTAATAATAAATAACTGCCCCCCTCTTTGAAGGCATATAATCCCTAAGTGTAACTAAAGCCCAGCAGTGAGGAGCTGAACTTTCCCCTCCTCTGCTGTCCCTGCAGACGGGCAGGGTCGCCTACAGAGCGGCGCTAGTAGCTGTTAATGAAGTGATGCTCTTTTATTAGAGGGTCTCATTTCAGAGGGAAGATCTCAACCACTGCCTTGTAACTCAGTTCAAAGGGGCAACACTCGAAAACAAGGTGACGGGTTAAAAAGAAGAAATGGGATTGGGCCTAAGTGGAGTTGATAAAACAAGGAGGTGGGAATTCAGGCACGTAGGGCAACGGTGCCTCCAATCAAATGTATTTGCTAAAAATCGAATGTTTAAAAACAATAAGAGCAAGTCGCACCACAGACAAGAAGACTCAACAGTTGGGCCATTTTTGCTCGCTTGGCAGAAATGATTTTTTTTTTCTCACAGTGTCAGAAGTTTCGTGGAACTTTTTAGTTATTATATAACAGGCTCCAGAATCCTGGGAAATATATTCCGTGTCATTAGATTTGTGGAAACCCGAGAGCTTGACTTTCTCTGATTACATCTGGCAAAGTCTGCGGGAGGAAAGAGGATGGTAGACGCTAGAAGAAGTGAGAGAAATGTAAAGAGAGGATGAGCGACGGAGGGCAAGAGAAAGAGATGCATGAAATCTCATCCCCAGCAGAAAGTCCTCCTAAAGCAGCTATTTTCAACTTTCCCTAATGTTTGATTCCTTGACACATGGCCAGGCTCAGCTCGAAAATGAAGCCACCACTCATGACACATCTAGTTAATGCAAAACACCTCCCACATGAGAACAGTGCGAGTTGGCTGCAGATACGGCAGCTTGTCCTCAGAGACAGGCAGATGAATTCAATGGGCATAATTGGGACGTTCTCTGGGTTCATGGGTAAAGGTGTCTGCTCAGGTTGTGTTTGTGCGAGTTTCTTTTGGTTCAAAATTACACTTATTTTCATGGAAGTCCGAGATGTGACAGTTACACTATATCGGCAAAAGTATTCGCTCGTCTGCCTTCACACGCACATGAACTTCAGTCACATCCCATTCTTAATCTATAGGGTTTCATATGATGTCGGCTCACCCTTTGCAGCTATAACAGCTTCAACTCTTCTGGGAAGGGGAAAAAAAATAAATAAAAAAATTCTGCTGCTTTAACTGCAATCTATACATGACTAGGCTATGAATATGATTTAAATGACAAAAAAACAGATGTCATAGAAATAGTATAAAATATATAATAAAAGTTCCCAGGAGTCGTGTCACTGGTGTTACCGCGTAACAAAAAAAATCGCTTATTTTGAAATAAAAGTCACACTGATGACATCACTCGACTTCCCCTCGCTTGTTTTCTGAAGATGTGTGAAGTAAAGCACATGGTCTTCCAGTTATCAGAGATTCTCTCATTCAGCTCATGCTTTCATATGAAGCATTAAGGGCTCTTATAATTTGTTGTGAACAGTACTTATAATGCATTATGTTACTGATTCATAATGTATAATAAGCATGGCTATAACACATAACGCATTTTTATAAATATTTACAGCCATGTTTATGATGACTTATGAATGCATTATAATATGTTATGAATGTTGTATTTATAGATGCTTGCAACTGTGACATTCATTGAAAGTGTTACCAAAAACACTTATTAACAAAAATAGACCCTTTCATCAAAATTTTTAAAACCATGGTTGTGGTTTCCAAAAAAATATTTTAAATTTTGTGTCATCTGACCGCAGAACAGTTTTCCATTTTGCCTCAGCCCATATTAAATGAGCTTTGGCCCAGAGAAGGCGGCGGTGTTTCTGAATCATGTTGATCTATGGCTTCTTTGCATGACACAGCTTTAACTTGGATTAGTGGACTGTGTTCACGAACAGTGATTTCTGGAAGTGATGCTGAGCCCATGCAGTGATTTCCAGTACAGACTCAGGTCTGTTTTTAATGCAGTTCCGTCTGAGGGCCTGAAGATCATGAGCATCCAATATTGACCGTCAACATTGCCCCTTGTGTACAGGGATTTCTCCAGATTCTCGGAATCTTTTGATGATATTATGTACCGTAGAGGTACTGTAAATTTTGCAATTTAATGTTTAATGTTAAGGAACGTTTTTCTGAAATTATTCCACAATTTTTAGACGCAGCTTTTCAAAGATTGATGAACATCCACCCATCTTTGTAATTCTGTGTTTCTTCTGTGTTTGTTTACATTTATTTACATTTTACACAGCACCCTAATTTATTTGGGATTGGGATTGTATGCTACTAGACATCAGGTGTTTGCAGTTTGTGGCAGAGTTTATTCTTTAAAAGACTGGAGCCGAGGAAGATCTAAGGATCTCCCGGACATGTGATTTCTGGTACCCGGTGTGAGGACCAATTTGCCAATTTAAGATGTATTGGTCATCAAGATGAGGTGGACAGCACATTTACAAATAGACATTTTCTAATTTCTTATGAGACACAAATCTATGAACAAACAACTATGTTAACCTTGTTTGTCTCAGGTTTTTGTGCTCTGCAGTTAATTGTCCATATGTGTTGAACTTTTGCATGTCATAGGCCTGCAGACTGCTTCTACAGACATTAGTGAAAGAATGGTCCAGAAAAAGTCCAGTCGTGAAATTTCCTCACTACTAAATATTCCACAGTCCACTGTCAGTGGGATTATAACAAAGTGGAAGCGATTGGGAACGACAGCAACTCAGCCACGAAGTGGTCGGCCACGTAAAATGACAGAGCGGGGTCAGCGGATGCTGAGGGGCATAGTGCGCAGAGGTCACCATCTTTCTGCAGAGTCAATCACTACAGACCTCCAAACTTCATGTGGCCTTCAGATCAGCTGAAGAACAGCGTAGAGAGCTTCATGGAATGGGTTTCCATGGCCGAGCAGCTGCATCCAAGCCTTACATCACCAAGCGCAATGCAAAGTGTGGAATGCAGTGGTGTAAAGCGCCGCCACTGGACTCTAGAGCAGTGGAGACGTGTTCTGTGGAGTGACAAATCATGGTTCTCCTTCTGGCAATCCGATGGACAAGTCTGGGTTTGGCGGTTGCCAGGAAAATGGTACTTGTCTGAACTTGACTGGCCTGCACAGAGTCCTGACCTCAACCCGATAGAACACCTTTGGGATGAATTAGAGCGGAGACTGTGAGCCAGGCCTTCTCGTCCAACATCAGCGTCTGACCTCACAAATGTGGTTCTGGAAGAACGGTCAAAAATTCCCATAAACACACTCCTAACCCTTGTGGAAAGCCTCCCAGAAGAAATGAAGATGTTATAGCTGCAAAGGGTGAGCCGACATCATATTAAACCCTATGAATTAAGAATGGGATGTCACTCAAGTTTATGTCTGTGTAAAGGCAGACAAGCGATTACTTTTGGCAATATAGTGTAGTTTTAAATTGACAAAAGGCCCAAAATAGAGTGGAGTAGAAGATGCTTTTGTCATGGAAAGTTCCTGCTGTTCAGACAGTGTGGAGGTGGTGAGTGAGATGAATCCCCACATAAAGTTTTTGCAGAGTAATTCTCAGTACTTACAAAGACAAGGTGCCACAGGAACTTCTCAGCAGCCTTTTATTAGGTTACATTCCAATATATTTAGACAGAGTAAGAATTTTCTCCTTAGGCTGAAGTGGTCGTTATATATAGTCGTTACTATAAATGTGATCATACAGTAACCATACAGTACATCAGTAACCAAGATGATAAGAAGAGCTATTTTGTCCTTTCAACAAAAATCAAACCAGCTTGAGAGGCACATGTTGTTTCTATTTTTCCATCTTGGCTGTAAATACGGCTCAGTATGTGCTATTATAGGATATAGTGTAAGACACACATATGTAAACAAAAGTGCAGACCTATTTTGCTCTACTTTAAGCTTTAGCTCAGCTATAGCTGCTTTTCTCACATCTCTGACAGGAAACCTTTCCTCAAAAGTAGAACATCCATTTTCCAAGCTGCTTCTCCATCAGGGTCGTGGGGGGTACTGGAGCCTATCCCAGCAGTCTTCCGGTGGAAGGCAGGGACACTCTGGACAGGTTGCCAGTCCATCGCAGGGCAGACAGACAGACACAGACAGTCACTCACACCCAGGGGCAATGTACCATATCCAATTGGCCTGACTGCATGTCTTTGGACTGTGGGAGACGCTGCTGGTGTCCTACTACCAGTCCACCATTGAGAGCGTGCTGACATACTGCATCTCAACGTGGTACAGCAGCTGCTCAGTGGCAGAGAGGGGAGTCATAAACATGGCCCAGAAGAGCATCAGCTGCCCACTGCTCTGCTTGGAGGACCTGTTCAGCTCCCGCTGCCTCAGCAGGGCAGCCAATATCCTGAAGGACACATTTCACCCGGGACATCATCTGTTTGATTCAACGCTTTAGGTCCATCCCATCCCGGACAAACAGACTCAAAAACAGCTTTTACCCCAGAGCCGTACGGGAACTGAACGCTTCCAAACACACACACACACTGACAAGGGCTTTCTATAGTACACTGTGCTCAGTAGAACCGACTGAACACCACTACAAACTATTTACTGGCATCAACTTCATAGGACACTTTACACTGTTCCAGTGTTCCACTCCACCTGTTCTATTTATTATTCTCTTTATTATATATATAGTTATTTATTATATATATAGAAAATGCAGTTGGATTGCTGCTCAATTTCGTTTACACTGTGCAATGACAATAAAGGCATCGTATCTTATCTTATCTTATCTTTGTGACTTCTGGTTCCTGTGTGGGATCCTCTTCACAATGCTTTTCTGTTCTCATGCTGTTGCCCTGTCATTCCTAAGCTCTGAACATTGTGAGGTCCTCATGAATAAATAAATCTCTCTTGTTTAGTTGAGATGCTGCCCAACCAATTGCCTGATGTACAAAAAAGCCAATCATTTAGGCAATGTTTTTATGATGAACTGGAGCCATGGAGGTGTCCAGCAAGGCCTCAGAGGGTTCAGAGGAGCGTTCACACTGTATGCAGGTAAAAGAGTTGCAGTATTATTGCACGGACATGATGACAGCTTTGAACTGCATGTCTGAGAGATCCAATTGGGCTTGTGACAGGCAGACGCATTCAGGGTACTGCCTCTCAGATGTTTACAGGCCTTTCATTTGTTCAAAGAAAAAAAGAAGCATTTTTAAGCCTTTTTGTGAGAAGTGCTGTTGTAAATAACTACGGGAATTGAGCACTTGGACAATAAAGCAATCGAAAACCTATCAGGCTTGGACGTTGATTTCAAGGATGGAATGGAATGAAAAAGCTTGCTAACAGCCTCATTGTGGAAAGTGTTTATTTGTGTGTGTGTGTGTGTGTGTGTGTGTGTGTGTGTGTGTGTGTGTGTGAAATGTTAAGGCTTTGTGTATATTTGTTATGGCTGTAAGCATAGACACACATACCTAGATGCTGCGTTGGGTCCAGCCAGGCATATCAACATCGCCGCTGGACTGCATTCAGTACCATTACAGAGCGGCAGTTTGAGAAACACACTGTCCAAAATTCCACTATTTCAGGAATACTGCTCTCAGAAAGTGGGATAGGATTCTATAACGGAGGGAACGCAGTGATCCACGCTCATGTCAGTGTGAGGCGTGTTGTCTGTGTGGTGTGTGTGTGTAGATGTGGTCGTGTGGTTGGTGATGAACAGAGAACCTGTTGCTGTGATTGTTCCTCCTCTGGTTTTATATTCAGCTTATTTTATTTAATAGTCTATTCAGGGGGTCTTAACTTTATGTAGTAGTTATTTATTTACAGTGATGGTTAAAGCTGTGCAGCTCAGTAAGTTCCAGCGTTCCTTAATCCGTGTAGATGTTCATAATAGATTAACGTCAGCACCTTCTGACACGAAGCTGAAGTCAGAGTCTTATTTACCAGCTTCTTGTTCGAGTTTTCCCGTTCCACCTTAAATGGAGCAGCTTCAGGCTCCAGAAAGGGAAAACTGGAACCAGAAGCTGGAGAACAGGAGGCCGAATTCAGCTCCGTCCTTCTTTCTGTGTTTTGGGGGGGTTTATTTTAATTCTATGTGTATTAATATTAGAAGTGATTCACACACTGATGGATTTGCTGATGTGTGTGTTTGTGTTTCTCCCGCTAAACTCGGTTTTTACCATCAGGTGCAGACTGATTACTTGTATTTATGACTCGTTTACCTGTTTTTTTTTTTTTTTTCTGATCTTGAATAGCTGTTAGTTTGACTTGTCTCGTTAGAAACATCGCCCATGCTTTTTTCACTCATTCTCGAATCGAAAGACGTGAAGCATAACCATAGTAACAGCTGTTTTGATCATATTGCCATGAGGTGTCTGTTCACGCACATGCGAGATGATGATAGGACTGAGTTGATTTGTGTGTGTGTGTGTGTGTGTGTGTGTGTGTGTGTGTGTGTGTGTGTGGACTGGTTTAAGTGCTTTGGTGGCTGGGGGTAGGAGGCCGTAGAAATGTGTGTGTGTGTGTGTGTGTGTGTGTTGGGGGGGGGGGGGGGGGGGCTGATATTGTATAAATGTGGCGTGGACAGGTATAAATATTCCTATGGGGACTGTTGTGCGTGTGTGTATGTGGGTGTTGCCTGGTATAAATGTACTTATGTGGACTGGTATAAGTGTGTGTTTAAATGTGCGTATGTGGGCTGGCTGTGTGTGTGTGTCTGTTTGGTGAGGCATTACGGAAGGTCTGGCAGCGGCGGGTATTCAGCAGAGACGCTGAGCAGCGCCCGTGCTTTGCTTGGCTCGCATGTGCGGGTGTGTATTGCGTGAGTTTGGTTTCGGGCTGCTCTGCCAGGTGAGCTGGCAGCTGCTTGTCGTGGCAGGTGGCGTCCCTGATTGAGGCCTTCCGTTTCATCTCCTCTCCACATTTAAATAAGTTTCAGAAGCAGCACTTGGGGCTTTGATGCTGCCTACACACATACTGGAGTGGGTTTGTGTGTGTTTGCTTGTTTCCATACATTTTCACGATAAAAATGCCTTCCCTGACTTTGTGGGAAAACCTGAGACAGGCAGGGCTAACCTGCAATGTCGGAAACAACAAAAAGATCAAAAACATTAAGGTTAGGCTGAGTGTCATGAAATGTTGATAATATATGGGTTCTTATATATAATAGTTTAACTGAAGGGGTAGAAGCCACATAGTGTGGAATATCATCTCCTTTATTTTCTAATCTTGAACTGCTTACTGGATTACTATGGTCTACCAATCTGAGATTTTATCCGGAGTGCTGCTTTTCTGGCATTTGTTGCCTCAGAAAAGGGTTAATAATAATAATAATAATAAGGATAAGGTATATAATATTGTTATATAATGAATACAATCACAGTAGCTGTTTAATTAAAAGACAAAACTGGTATTACTGGTATTTCTATCTTACTTGTTGTTTGCCATAGTTTATTAAAGGGAAATCATTGATATATAAATTGATTGAAGTCTGATTAAAGTAGTTTGTTGATATGTGTTGGTTAATAGTTCAAAAGTGATGTGGCCTATAAAGTAAACATTCTGTGAAAACTAGATGACCAACTGATGCAAGAAGAAGAAGAAGGGGGGCTTCATCCACTAGACAACAAGCAAGATGTTCCGGCTTATTTTGCCTAACTGTGTGTAGGTTTATGCATCAAACCATAAGCTGACAGCGATCTTATGAGGGGCATTTCCCCCATTTGCCTTTAGTTATTGGGGAAGATTTCATTATGAAGATAATTTAAGTTAGTAGTTATTTATTTACAGTGATGGTTAAAGCTTTGTAGCTCCGTAAGCTTTAGCATTCATTCATCTGTGTAGATATTCATAATAGATTAATGTTAGAACCTTTATACACTAAACTGAAGTCAGAGTCTTGCCTGAACTTGTTCAAAGTTTCCCTTTCCACCTTAAATAGAGCAGCTTCAGGCTCCAGAAAGTGACGGCTGCTCCATTTAAGGTGGAACCGGAAAACTGGAACAAGAAGCTGGCAAATAGGAAGTTTTGGGGGGGTTTATTTTATTTCTATGTGTATTAATATTAGAAGTGATTCACACACTGATGGATTTGCTGATGTGTGTGTTTGTGTTTCTCGCGCTAAACTCGGTTTTTACCATCAGGTGCAGACTGAATACTTTCTAATGATCACGATCAGTTATTAAAGTAGTAAAAGCTGCCGAGAGCCGTCCGTGCAGCCCAGATTAATCTGAGTCTGAGGATTAGAACTAAACAGATGTGGTGTAAATGGGTGGAGTAGTAAGGAAGCTGTGGCTGATTTAATCCTGAGACTCTTCGTCTCTCAATACAAGCGAATTTGTTCACAAGCGGATCTCGACCTCTCCAATATGGCGGATGAGCAGACGTATCGCCTCAGATAGAGAACGACAGACAACGCGGCGTCTCGGTCTGGATATCTATCCATGCCACCCAATACTGGAACGTATGTGAGCCCACATCCTGATATTGCGTGTCTGTGTTTGACAGGATATGTAATGAGATGCATAGCTAATGTGGTTCTGTCGGTTCTAGTCTACGTTCTGTCTACTTTCTTGCTCTCATTAAAACTCATCTACATCTCTACAACTTTATTGCCCACAAAGTTGTGACAAGTAAGTGTTTTTTCCCTCAAAAAGTTGCTTGGTTCACTCAGAGCAGCTGGGATTTCATACTTCTCAGAGTTTTCATCTATATATTTAACATGTTTTATTCATGTGAGCAGGGATGTCTGCCGTTTTGGAATAAATGGAGAAGTTGTGTTTAAAAAATCATCACCGCTGGAAGCGGCGCAGGCTGGAGAACCCACGTTCCACGCTCCTGTCTGTCGCTGAGGGTGGGGTGCAGATTGATTCCCAGACAGGCCTCCTGCCCCGGGGCTCTGATAGCGCGGGTGCTCTGTTTTGGAGCCAAGACGGGAAGTGATATCAGCCTCATAATGAACGACAGGTGATGATGCTGGCCTGGCGCTTCGCCGTGGTGTGTGGGGGCTGGGTGGGTGTGTAAGGGCTCGTCTGTGTGTGATGCTGTGGTGACGCTCCCTTTCTCTCTTTCTTTCTTTCTGTCTTTCTTTCTCTCTCTCTCTCTCTCTCTCTCTCTCTCTCTCTTTCCAGTTCTCTCTAACTCCCCTTTTCCTTCTCTTTTTCCCCTTTTCTCTTTGTTTCCTTCTTTTTCCTCATTCCCCCTGTCCTTCTCCATATCTATCTATCTATATATGTATATTTTCATTTCTGTTCTTCTCTCTTCTTCTGTCTCTTCCTCTCTTTTTCACCTTCTCTCTCCTGACATCTCCCCCTCTATCCTCTCTCTCTCTCTTCTCTGCTCCCAGTTAGTTAGTTATTAACCCAATCATGCTCCGAGTCTGAGCGGAGTCTGTTCTCTCAGTCTAAATTAAATGATGGCCGGTGAAGACGCTGACATTTAGAATGAATGAAGGCTTCTATGAATAAATAAACAAACGACAAAGCCATGGGCAAACAGTCATGGATGGCTTTTTGACCTGTTGTCTTGCCTACCCCGAGCAGACGGAGCGAATTAGTGTTTATTAATTAAAAGGAACACAAATAACTGCTGAGCCGTACCTGCAGGCCTCGCTCTAACTCGGTCTTATCTTTGTTTATTCTGCTAAAGCAGCTGTCAAGACAGCCCAGCGTAGAACAGAGAGCAGAAAAATGTCACCAGCATTAATTTGCTGGTTACTGGACAGCAATTCAGAGCCTTGCTGCTTGTCGAAGTGGATTGCTTTGAGCATTTGAGCAAGAATAGTTGGCACCCTTGACAGTTGAAATGATACTCATACTGCTTTCCCCCAGTATAGATTCTGTTCATACACTATATTGCCAAAAGTTTTCAGTCACCCATCCAAATCACTGAATTCAGGTGTTCCAGTCACTTCCATGGCCACAGGTGTATAAAGCCGAGCCCCTAGGCCTGCAGACTGCTTCTACAGACATTAGTGAAAGAATGGGTCGCTCTCAGGAGCTCAGTGAATTCCAGCGTGGTGCCGTGATCGGACGCCACCTGTGCAGCAAGTCCAGTCGTGAAATTTCCTCACTACTAAATATTCCACAGTCGACTGTCAGTGGGATTATAACAAAGTGGAAGCGATTGGGAACGACAGCAACTCAGCCACGAAGTGGTCGGCCACGTAAAATGACAGAGCGGTCAGCGGATGCTGAGGGGCATAGTGCGCAGAGGTCACCAACTTTCTGCAGAGTCAATCACTACAGACCTCCAAACTTCATGTGGCCTTCAGATCAGCTCAAGAACAGCGTAGAGAGCTTCATGGAATGGGTTTCCATGGCCGAGCAGCTGCATCCAAGCCCTACATCACCAAGCGCAATGGAAAGCATGGAATGCAGTGGAGTAAAGCGCCGCCACTGGACGCAGTGGAGATGTGTTGACTGTAAGGTCCATAAAGACACGGATGAGCCAGTTTGGTGTAGAAGAACTTGACTGGCCTGCACAGAGTCCTGACTTCAACCCGATTGAACACCTTTGGGATGAATTAGAGCGGAGACTGTGAGCCAGGCCTTCTCGTCCAACATCAGTGTCTGACCTCACAAATGCGCTTCTGGAAGAACTTCTCTTTCACCAGCTTCTTGTTCAAATTTTGCGGTTCCACCTTAAATGGTGCCTGAGGCACCAGAAGGTCATTAACTAGGTAGTTAGTTGTTGCACCATTTAAGGTGGAACAGGAAAATCTGACCCAGAAGCTGGCAAACGAGAAACTGACTTCAACTTCGTGACGTTTTAGCGTTTGAGTTTCCTGTTTCGTCGTCTTTTTTTTTGATTTTTACTTTTCCACATCATTTGCACAGCAGCTGCTCTTCACAGTGTGTGAAAATTTCATGATGAATGGGTAATACAATGGGTAATGCTCCAGGATTGCTTGGGATGAAATGTTTTACATTAGCCAACACTGGACCTCGTTTACTAAAATCATCCTTAGTTTTTTTTTAACAGTGTTCTTGAGAAAGGTCCTTAGAAAAAGTCTCGGTCACATTCAAGACGAGCTCCTAAACCATCGAATTATGCAGGTAAATTTTGTTCTTACCTAAGAACGAACCCCAAATAAGAGAAGATTAGTGACT